>NW_026126092.1:0-200141 GCF_943737965.1 Phodopus roborovskii | reverse complement strand
GTGAAATCATCCACTATGACCAAGAAGGCTTCATACCTGGAATGCAGGGATGGTTTAACATACGAAAATCTATCAACTTGATCCACCATATAAACAAAATGAAAAAAAATCAGATGATAAGATAGTTTATATAAGTGACGCAATAAACTCTACCAGGGAGCTCCTACAGCTGATAAACTGATAAACACCTTCAGCAAACAAGCAGGATACAAGATAAACTCAAAAAAAATCAGTAGCCCTACTTTTTTCAGACGACAAAGAGACAGAGAAAGAAATCAGAGAAACATCACCCTTTACAATAGAAACAAGCAACATAGAGTATATCGGTGTAATGCTTACCAAACAAGTAAAAGGCCTATATAATAAGAACTTTGTGGCTCTAAAGAAAGAAATTAAAGAACATACCAGAAAATGGAAAGATCTCCCATGCTCTTGGATAGGTATGATAAACACAGTAAAAATGGCAATCTTGCCAAAAGCAATCTACAGATTCAATGCAATCCCCATTAAAATCACACCACAAATCTTCACTGACCTTGAAAGGATAATAATCAACTTTATATGGAAAAACAAAAGACCAAGGATAGCCAAAACAACCCTATACAATAAAAGAACTTCAGGAGGCATCACCATTCCTGACTTTAAACTCTACTACAGAGCTATAGTTCTGAAAACAGCCTGGTATTGGCATAAAAATAGACAGGTAGACCAATGGAATCGAATAGAAAATCCTGATAGTAACCCACACTCGTATGAACACCTGTTTTTTGACAAAACAGCTAAAATTATACAATGGGGCAAGGACAGCATCTTCAACAAATGGTGCTGGCACAATTGGATGAGGGTTTGTAGAAGACTGCAGATAGACCATTGTCTGTTGCCATGCACAAAACTCAAGTCCAAATGGATCAAAGATCTCAACATTAATTGAGCCACATTGAACCTCTTAGAAGAGAAAGTAGGAGGTACTCTTGAACAAATTGGTATAGGAGGCAGATTCCTGAACATAACTCCAGGGGCACAGACACTGAGAGCAACAATTAATAAATGGGACATCTTCAAACTTAGAAGCTTATGAAAGGCAAAGGACACTGTGGACAAGAACAAAGGCAGCCCACAGACTGGGAAAAGATTTTCACCAATCCTATATCTGAAAAAGGTCTGATCTCCAAAATATACTAAGAACTCAAGAAAGTAGTCAACAAAACACCAAATAACCCTATTTAAAAATGGGGTATAGAACTGAAGAAAGAATTCTCAATAGAGGAAATCAAAAAGGCTGAAAGACACTTAAGAAAGTGCTCCAAATCCTTAGCTATCAGGGAAATGCAAATCAAAACAACTGTGAGATACCATCTTACTCCAGCCAGAATGGCTAAAATTAGAAACACCAATGATGACTCATGCTGGAGAGGATGTGGAGAAAGGGGAACACTCCTCCACTGCTGGTGGGAGTGAAAACTCATACAGCCATTTTGGAGATCAGTATGGCGGTTCCTCAGGAAAATGGGCTTACCACAGGACCCGGAAATCCCCCTCTTAGGCATATGCCCAAATGATCCACATCAATGCAACAAAGACATCTGTTCAACTATGTTCATAGCAGCACTATTTGTAATAGCAAGAACCTGGAAGCAACCTAGATGTCACTCAATTGAAGAATGGATAAAGAAGAGGTGTCACATCTACACAATGGAACACTACTGTGCAGAAAAAATAACGGTATCTTGAAATTCACAGGCAAGTGGATGGCACTTGAAGAAACCATTCTGAATGAGGTAACCCAGTCACAAAAAGAGGAATATAGTAGTACTCACTCATGGACTTTAGACCTAGATCAAAGGATCACCAGCCTATAATTCACACCACCAGAAGAACTAGGATACAAGTAATATTCTGAGAGATTCATCTAAAGTCCCTCACAGAATCAGAAAGGGACAAGTCCCCCCCAGAGCACAGGGTAAGTGAGGGCTGCCAATGGAGAGAGAAGTAGCAGAAAACAAGGGGGAGGAAAGGAAAACCTGTGCAACCAGGAAGATTGACCCTGGTTAGGAATAGAAGACAGGAGAGAGAGAGAGAGAGAGAGAGAGAGAGAGAGAGAGAGAGAGAGAGAGAGAGAGAGAGAGAAAGAGAAAGAGACAGAGAGACAGAGAGAGCATAAAATAAGGAGCCAATATTGGTTTTAAGATAATATTGAACACAAAGAAAGTTCTAGAGAACTACAAGAACTACAAGGCTGCCACCAACTAACAATTTGAGCATCTGTGGAAAGGCTACCATAAATGCCCTTCCTGGATAGTGAGATCAACAACTAACTTATTCATGGAGCCCTCAACTAATGCCTATTGGAAACAAGGGCAAATACCCATACATAAACACTGAATCAAAGTAGAAGCCAGATGCAGATAGAGGGGACAAGACCTGGTGGCAAAAACACATAGAGACAGCTTACCTGAACAAGGAGGAGCTAACGGGCTACCAGACTGATAGCTGGGAATCCAGCATGGGACTGACTCAGGCCCCCCCTGAATATGAGTCTCAGCCAGAAGGATTGAGCAGTCTAAGGGACCTCAGACAGTGGAGCCAGGATGTATCCCTGGTGCAGAAAAGGACCTTGCTTACACACCACCCACGGAGGGATAACTGCCTTAACCTAGAGACAGGAGAGTAGCCCTAGTCCCTCTTTCACATGACCTGTCAGATCTACATGACCCCAACTGGATGGCCTTCCACTACATATGAAATTAGGGTGGAGTGATGGGAGGGGAGGGTGGTTAGTGTGCATGTGAGAGGGCAGAGAAGATAAAAGGGAGGGAGGGAGGAAGCCAGAGGGAACTGGGATCTACTTATAAAATAATAAATTAAATTAAAAAAAATGCTTTGACTCCAAAATTTAAGTTCAAGGACAAGTTACTGGGGAAAAGGATTTCTAGTTTTGTTTACACAGAAAATGAAAAGCTGTGGTTTCCTTCCAGAGTAAGGTGGTTTAATCAAGCCAGACCACCTGATACAGAATACCTGGTGATCCTGCATTCAAAACAGCTGGACAAAGCAGTCTTAGAGACTACAGCCAGGATATCTGCACCTTCTTAGAATCCTGCATGACAGAGCCCCTTATCAGCAGGAAGTAGTTTGGAATGAATGATGTCAAAATTCCCAAATATTGTCTTTAATGTTATTTTCATTTAAATGGACTTGGTTATATAACATAAATAAATAAATAAATAAAAGTAATTAAAAAAGAGAAAATGTGTCATTTACAACATGAATGGAGTCTAAATAAGCCACTAGAGAAAGACAAGTGTCCCCTGAACTCATTTAAATATGAACTCTAGAACAACAAAAATCAAATAAATCTGCAAATATCATAGTAGTTACAAGTGGCTGGGTTTGGGTGTTAGGCAGATAATCATTAAACAGTACACAACCTTTATTAGATAGGTGAGGTAAGTTTTCCTTATGCCTTGAGATATATTTCACAGAATAGTGAGGACAGGAAATGATGTATTAAAAGCTCAATGATTTCTAGCATAATATAGACCATTTATTTCCATTTTACTTTTTTATTGTCTGCCCCATATTTGCTAAAATATCTTCTACAATGAGATGTATAGATGTTCTGTGGAATACATAACTTACATAATAATTTTCTTTCTAAGAGTTGTCCGAAGGAAATTGATAAAGAGACTTATTATTTCCCACCAGTATATACTAAGCAGAGCATGTTGGCTATTTAAGTTCTTTGGAACTTATATTACACAAACACACTCACACACACACAGACACACACGTGCATTAACAACAAAAAATTAAATTCTAGAGAAAATTTTAATTAAAAATTTGCATTACCCTTATATTTCAATGAGGATAGAATCAAAAAACCTGTACTAGTTGTGTACCTTAAAATGAAAATGTGTTGTTATGTCTGATGTGATGATACTATAGAAATATTTTGAATTTAAATCACAAAAAGTAAAAACTCTACTGCTTTTTTGTATTCATGGATTCACTGTGTGATATTAAATAGCTGCTGTGTTCTATCATGGCTGTAGTCCCTCAGTTCTGTCTGAAATACCTTTCATGTTTACACTGAGGAATACAGCTAATGCGTAATTCATCACTTTTACAAATCAAACATTTCATTACAGGCAGAAAATAGCCCAATGATAACCATTCTATTACATCTTGATAGTATTATAAAATGAGAGAATGCATCTAGTGATAAACACAAATCCTCCCCTTTTACTCTTCAATACAAAAATTCTATGCAAGTTTTAAATTTTTTTCTGTCATTTGTATATTGAGAGTTTTATTGAATGCCATTGTACCTTTATTTCTTTCCAGAATGCACCATATCTTCTGTTCTTTAGTTCTAGAAAAATTTGATTCTACAGAATACAGAGGATTGTTTTGTTAATATAGTCCATTGGAATTTTATTTCCCAATGCCTAAGAAAAATTGCATACAATCTATATTATGAGAAGCACACAAATAGATGTACAGATAGAGTTGCTTTTATAATAATATTTAATAAAAATTCTCAGTATAAAAACTTAAGTACATTTTCTGATAGTTTTTCTCAACTCTAAGGTCCCAGGATATGTTTGATTAGATAAAGAATAATTAGAGTTTTACTTTTATTATTTTCTCCACTACTTGAAAAATGGCAAGTTTTGAATTATCCCTGTAGCAGCTGTTTAAAAATCAATTCAATAATCAAGCTTGGCATGTTAGCACATACCTTTAATCACAGCACTCAGAATGCAGAGACAGGCAGATCCCTATGGACTCAACGCCAGCCTGGTCTACATAGTGAGTTACAGCATAACCAGTGCTACTTGAGACCCTGTCTCTAAAAACAAAGGAATAACACCAAAAATTCAACAATTGATTTACTGCATAATAAGTAGGTTGAGTAATTTATTTCCTCTCAGTTCTTTGCAGGGTCCAGAATTTCTAACATTTATTTTTTACTTGCCCACTCCAAGAAGAAATTACTTTGATTTCCAGGGAATCTACAGGTCATTCAAACCAGGGAAGCAGGTAGGCTAACTGCAGGTCTTCACATCTCCTTCTATTCTTCCAAATCCTATTCCCTAGTCTCTTCCTGAGCTCTGCAGCAAAGTACCTGTTGCAACCTCCCTTCTCAGCAGCATTAAAACACAATCAATATCATCCAGTGCATGGTGTCTTCACTAGAGTTCAGTAACTTTAGCATAGTAGGTCCTGAGTATTGTAACATAGTTGAAGCACAAGACAGAGACCTTTAAATAGCCTTTATAAATATTACAAAAGTCCTTAAAGAATGAATGAATATATCCCTTAAAGAGGTTTGTGAAAATACACCCAAACACTGGAAGGAAATGGAGGAAAGTGTTCAATACCTGAAAATGAAAATAAAGAACCTTCAAACAGAGAGATACCATGAAATGAAAATTTTAGAATTCAAATAAGAACTTCAGAGGAAAGGCTCACCAACAGAACAGAAGAGATGGAGTAGAGATTCTCAGGCATTGAAGACAGATATGATACATGTATACTTTGGTCAAAGAAAATGAGGAAGACTCCCACCTCAAAGGCCCAGAAAATGTTTTCAACATGAACATAGAATAAAGGAAGTGTTACTTATCAAGGTATAACGTACTTCATACAGAACACAAAATAGATTGGACCAGAAAGGAATTCCCTTTGGCACATAATTATCAAAAATCTAAATGTACATAACAAAAAAGAACATTAAAATCTGTAAGGGAAAAGGACAAAGTAAATAAACAGCAGACATATTAGAGTAACTCTTACAACTCAATGAAAAAATCTAAAGACAAGAAGCCCTGGGCATATGTTCTAAAAACTGTAAGAGACCACAGTTACCAAGTCAGAATACTATATCCAGTAAAACTTATAATCACAGTAGATGGAGAAAATATGGAATTTCATGATAAAACCAAATTTATGCTGAACCTTCACACATTAACAGTGGGTGACTTTAATACCTCACTCTTCCCAGTAGACAGATTGTTCAAACAAAAAGAAAACAGAAATGCTGGAGCAAATTGATATTATAAAACCAAATGAATCTAATTGATATTTAGATCTAACAGAACATTTCACGTAGACTCAAAAGAATATACTTTCTTCTCAGCACCTCATGGAACTTGCACCAAAATTGATCAAGACTCAACAAATAAAAGGAAATCAAAATAATCTCCTGTATCTTATCTTGCCACAAACTCATGGAAACTGAATATTTTACTACTGAATGAAAATTGGGTCAGATGGAAATTAAGACACAAATAAAGATTTTCTAGAAATGAATGAAAATGAATACACATCATACCTAAATTAAATGGACATAATGAAGGCAGTTATGAGGCACGTTCATAGCACTATGTGCATACATAATGAAAAAAAAATGGGGGAGACCACATACTAGTAACCTGACAGCGCACCTGAAACTCTAGAACAAAAAGAAGAAATCATACCAAAAAGGAATAGACCGAAACAAATAATTAAACTCAGTGCTGAAAGCAATAAAATAGACACAAAACATCAACAACACAGGTTCACAGCTCTATGGGGAAAGAGGCTGCTCCAATTCAAGGCTGTGGCTGTTCACATTGTCCCCTGTCTGTCCTGCCACACAGCGGCGCCTGCCATGAACTGATCTACATCAGACTCAGGGCTGGAGCCCAAGCCTCAGCTCTGGCCTGTGCAGGCACCAGAGCAGGTTGCTAGCCGAACAGGTGTGCAAACCAATTTTTGAGTCGGTGCCAAGAGCCAAACCCGGGTCTCAGATGACATCTGTGCCAGTTCCCTCTGGGGCTGGGCAAGAATCGGAGTTACAGGGCTTGTGGCCAGGGTCAAAGGTGGGTGCAAGAGTAGGGGTTGGGTCCTTCACCAAAACAACATTGTAGCAGCCCTCTTTGGGGTCAACAGCTGGGATCCTGGCCCTGGCCCTGGCCAAATCTGAGTACAGATGTGCTTGAAAGCCTCAGCCCTTTCAGTGACCAGGACAAGTGAAAACTTCTGTTGGGAGTCCATTTCCAGAGATGGTGTCCCAATGGTCTCACCACCTCCAGACAGGTACAAGGGCTGGCTCCTCAAGTGAACTAACTACCTGAAGGGCTATCAGCGCAGCTGGTTTGTGCTAGGCTCTGGTCTGCTGTCTTACTACAGAAACCAGGGTAAATGGCCCACACCTGCCGTGGAATCAGCAACCTGTCTTCTGCACACATTGACACAGGGAACTATTGTGGGATCTTGTTAATGGGCCCCCAGACTAATAGCTGGGAATCCAGCATTGGACTGACTCAGACCCCCAGAACATGGGTCTCAGTTAGAAGGCCTGGGTAGACTAAAGGACCTCTGACAGTGGAACCAGGATAT
This sequence comes from Phodopus roborovskii, assembly GCF_943737965.1. Classification (NCBI taxonomy): domain Eukaryota; kingdom Metazoa; phylum Chordata; class Mammalia; order Rodentia; family Cricetidae; genus Phodopus; species Phodopus roborovskii. Next base: position 192,755 of record NW_026126092.1, on the reverse strand, counting down.
ATCCCCTGTGCACCAAAGGACTTTGGGAGCACATTCCCCATGGAGGGATACTCCCTTAGCCTAGAGGCAGGAGGGAGGGCCTAGTCCCTACTCTACATGACTTGACAGATTTTGATGATTCCCTCCGGGAAGGCATCACCCTTCCTGTGGGAGTAGGTGGGGAATGGGATGGGAGGGGGATCAGGGAGCATGGGAGGGAGAGGGAATTGAGATCAATAAGTAAAATAAGAAATAATAATAATAAAATATAGTAGTAAATCAAATCCAAGAACACATCAGAAAAATCCAGCATGATCAAGTAAGCTTCATGCCAGTGATGCAGGGATGGTTCAGCATACAAAAATCCATCAGTAATCCACCATATGAACAAGCTCAAAAAGAAAAAAAAACATACATGATCATCTCACTAGGTGCAAAATGTCTGAAAAATACTTAAAGTGCTCAACATCCTTAGCCATCAAGGAAATGCAAATCAAAACAACTGTGAGATACCATCTTACACCAGTCAGAATGGCTAAAATAAAAAATAATGAGGACAGCTTATGTTGGAGATGATGTGGAGAATGGGGAACACTCCTTCACTGCTGGTGGGACTGTGTCATATACATCCACTTCAGAAATCAATATGGTGCTTCCTCAGGAAAATGGGAATCAGTCTAACTCAAGGTCCAGTAATTCCACTTTCAAGCATATATCTAATGGATCTACATTCATAAAACAAGGACAACTGTTCAACTATATTCAGAGCAGCATTATTTGTAATAGCCAGAAGCTGAAGCAACCTAGATGCCCCTCAGCTGAATAATGGATAAAGAAACTGTGGTACATTTATACAATGGAGTACTGTTCACTAGAAAACAAACAAAGCAAAACAACAAAACAAAATCAATATAATCTTGAAATTTGCACACAAATGAGTGGAACTAGAAGAAACCATCTTGAGTAAAGTAACCCAGTAACAAAATGACAAACATGGTATGTATCACTCCTATATAGATATTAGACATAGAGCAAAGTATTACCAGCCTACAATTGACATTTGCCAAGAAGCTAGAAAGCAAAGAATACACTAAGAGAGACATACAGGGTTTCTTGGAGATGGGGAAAGAGTCAAGATCCCCAGAGCAAATTGGGAGCACAGGGTGGTGAGGGGAGATGGAGTTAGGAGAAAGAGAAGGGGAGAAGAGGACGGGGAGGGGTCATGGCAGTTCAGGAAGATTGAGTCAGGGGAAGAATAGAGGAGAGTAAAAAGGAGATACCTTAATAGAGAGAGCTATTATAGGTTTAAAGAGAAATGTGGCACTAGGAAAGTGTCCAGAGATCTACAAGGATGACCACAACTAAGATTCTAAGCAATAGTAGAGAGGCTACCTTAAATGTCCATCCCCTATAATGAGATTGAGTACTACCTTAATGCAATCCTAGAGCCTTCATCCAGTAGCTGATGTAAGCAGAAGCAGAAATCCTGGAATATACTTGTAGAGAGGGAGGTAATGAGTGAAGGTGTCAAGACCAGATTGAGGAAACCCACAGAAGAAGTTGAACTGAATGAAGGGACACTCATGGTCCCCCATACTGACAGCTGGGAAACCAGCATAGGACAGAATCAGGCCTCCTGAACATGGATGTCAATTAAGTGGCCTGGGCAGACTATGGGGCCTCTGGCAGTAGAACAGTATTTATCTCCAGTGTATGAATTGACTTTGCAAGCCCACTCCCCATAGAGGGATACTCTCCCAGCCTAGACACATGGGAGGAGGCCCCAGGTCTTGCCCGAAATGATGTGACAGACTTTGATGATCCCCCATGGAAGGCTTTACCCTCTATGGTTTGCAGAAGGGGACAGGACTGTGGTCTGTGGTGGGCATGGGGGAAAGGGAGGGAGAGGTGACTGGGATTGCTATGTAAAATAAGATTGTTTCTAATTTAAATAAAAATCTCTATAGGAAAAAAAAAACAAAACAAAATCCAAGTCTGTCAGTTTATTACTAACTAAATGTTGAAGGTAATTTGTATTTCTCCAGTTTTCCAAATAGCTGTCCTCTTTCTGTACATGGTCCCATGCAAAGCACCACACTGCATATTGAGCTATCACTTTTCTCTGCATTCCCTGCTATTGTGATAGTATGCCTCTTCTCTTGGTTTTGTAAGGTCATGATAGTTTTCAGGAGGATTGATTGGTCAGGTATTCTGTAGAATATTCCTGTTGTTTTCACATGATTAGATTGGGGTGCTAAGCTTGAAACATATGCTAGGGACAATAAGGACCCTTCCTCTCTCTCTCTCTCTTTCTTCAAAAGTTATTTTAGATGTTGATTTAATACTAGAAATGTGTTCAGCTGTCAAAAATATTTCATTCATCACAAAATAATAAGGATTTAAACAATTCAAAGTGAAAAAATTCTAGAAACTTAATTTTTTTTTTAATCTGGGCATCATTAATTCCGCTAAACACGGTCTCCAAAATTTTGAGTAGTAGCATTATCATACTCAGTTAAGTTTTTTTTTAAACACATCGCACATGTATTTCATATAAATTCTGCGTCAATGCAAACTGTATTGATTTTTCTAATGAAGGGTCTTTTCTTTTTATTTAATTTATTATTTTACATGTCGATCCCAGTTACCTCTACCTATCTCCCTCCCTTCCTCACTCTCTCCCTCCCTCCCTTTTACCCTCTCTGCCCTCTCACATGCACCCTAACCAACCTCCCCCTCATCCCCCCACCCCAATTCCATATGTAGGGGAATGCCATCCAGTTGGGGTCATGTAGATCTGACAGGTCATGTGAAGTAGGGACTAGGGCTTCTCTCCTGTCTCTAGATTAAGGCAGTATCCCTCCATGCGGGATGTGTTCACAATGTCCTTTTGTGCACCAGGGATACATCCTGGCTCCACTGTCTGAGGTCCCTTAGACTGCTCAGTCTTCTGGCTGAGACCCATATTCGGGGGGGGGGCTGAGTCAGTCCCATGCTGGATTCCCAGCTATCAGTATGTGGACCCATTAGCTCCTCCTTGTTCAGGTAAGCTGTCTCTATGTTTTTCTGCAGCCTGGTCTTGTCCTCTCTATCTGCATCTGGTTTCTAGTTTGACTCGGTGTGTATGTATGGGTGTTTGCTTCTGTTTCCAACAGGTACTAGATGAGGGCTCCATGAATAAATTAGTTGTTGATCTCACTATCCCAGAAGGACATTTATGGTAGCCTTTCTGCGGAAGCTCAAATTGTTAGTTGGCGGCAGTCGTGTAGTTCTCTAGACCTTTCTTTGTGTTCAATTTTCTCTTCAAACCAATATTGGCTCCCTCTTTTATGTTCTCTCTCTCTCTCTCTCTCCCTCTCTCTTGTCTTCTATTCCTACCCAGACTCAATAGGTAATCCAGTCACAAAAAGAGGTACATAGTATGTACTCACACATATATGGATTTTATATATATATATATATATATATATATATATATATATATATATATATATAACAAAGGATCACCAGCCTGTAATTCACACCACCAGAGGAACTAGGATACAAGGAACTAGGATTCTAAGAGATTCATATGAAATCCCTCACAGAAGCGGGAAGGGACAAGTCCTCTAGAGCACAGGGGTAGTGGGGGGGCAATGAATGGAGAGAGAAGTAGGAGAAAGCGAGGGGGAGGAGAGGAAAAAACATGCGACTAGGAATATTGAAGGGTCTTTTTCTATCAGCATTTTTACCACCATTGCAAATGTTTCACAGTCTTGTAGATAGACCTGCAATGGTTTTCGAGCAACTGCTAAGTTTGCTGCCTTCATACAATAGCCTTCTGTGCTATCTGTTTTGTTCAACTCAGGTTCTTCTGTCTGGTCCATAAATAAGGGTGCCATGGATTCCCGTCTCAACCTCGAAAATCTCAGTCAAGTTATTTTCATCTGACTTCTCTGGCTTTTCATTAGGACACTTGCTTTTAACCTCAGCAAGTTCCTTCTCAGTTAGCTGGCTAGGTTTTTCTAACACCTTGGATATAAGAAACTGCTGAAGAACTTGAGGATGAAGTTTCTCTTGATGTTTTCAAAGACTGGATGCAACTCTCTTTACTTCTACACTGAGGTTGATAGAAGGAGTGTGTCTTGGTTCGTTCTGAACAGTAGCTTCTACTCCTGAGCCTGGAGCCAGATCTGCTGTGTGGAGGGTCTTTCTAACCTACAGGTGACTCTCTGAAGCAAGGAACATCCATTTTATGGGGAGACTGTTCTCTTGAATAATGGGAAGAGTAGAAACATTTCTTCTAAAGCCATCTCTCTTGTGCCGTCAACTTGTGAAATGATCCTCTCTTGTCTGTATCTAGAATAATTTCTTCTGTAAGGTGGGCCAATTCTTCGACAGTGGGAAAAACTGAGGCCCTTGTCACATTCTCGGTAATCAACATGACTGAACTATCTACTGTAGCTTCCTTCATCAGCTCTGGCTAGCACAGGCTGTGTCTTGTATAGCACAGGTGGTCTGTTGTCTCCCACAGGTGGTCTGTTGTCTCAAATAGGTGGTTTGTTGTCTAGCACAGGTGGTCTCTTTTCTCGCACAGTGGTCTCTTGTCTCACACAGACAGTCTCTTTTCTCTAACTGAAGAATGGATAAAGGAAATGTGATATATTTATTTGCACAGTGGGGTATGGCTCAGCTTTTAAAAACAAAGGCATCAGAACATTTGAAGGCAAATAGACAGAATTAGAAAAAAAATTCTGAGTGAGATAACCCAGACCCCAAAAGGTAAATGCAATATGTACTCAGTTGTAAGTGGATATTAACTCTAAAGTAAAGGATAACCATGCTACAATCCCTAGGTAATAAGGAGGGCCCAAAGGGAGACCTTGGGTCTTCCAAGGAAGGTGAAACAGAGGAGATACTCAGAGTGGGTGGGCATATGAACTTGAAGGATATGGTTTGGGGGGAAGGTGGAGCAGGGCACTACTGAGAGAGATGACTTGTAAGGGAACTTTAAGGAGCTGGGTGTAGACCTGATGCAAGGAAAATTTCCATGAGTATACAAGGATGCCTCAACTAAGACACCTGCTAGCAGTTGGTGCATAGCTTGAATTGGCCATACCTTGTGTTCAGATTGGTCACTTCCCTGGTAGTAATTGGGCAGCCTTCATCCATTGATGGAGGCATATTCAGAACCCAGAGCCAAAAATTTGGCTGAGTTCAGGAATGCTGCAAAGGAGAGTGAGGAGGATTGTAGGAAACAAGGAAAATCTATAGAAACACTAGCCAGTCTCATGGGAACTCACAGTCTGAACCAATCATGAGACACACCTAGGTCTTATGCATATATGTGACATCTGTATAACTTGGCCTATATGTGGAACTCCAGGCAATGGGAGCAGGGGTTGTCCCTTTGGCTTAGACCATGCCTTGTGAGCAAATCCTCACGTTGGATTGCATTGCTCAACCTGAATACAAGAGTGGGGGTTGGTCTTAAGGCAAAGGGGTCAAGACCAGGCTGGGGAAACCCACCAAAACAGTTTATCTGAACAAGGGGATGCTCATAGACCCCAGACTGATTACTGGAAACCAGCATAGGTCTGACCTAGATCCCTTGAATGTGGGTATCAGTTATGAGGCCAAGACAGTCTATTGTGCCTCTGGTAGTGAATCAGTATTTATCTCTAGAGAACAAATGGACTTTGGGAGCCCATTTCCCATAGAGTGATACTGTCTCAGTCTAGACACATGTCCTGCTCCAAATGATGTGATAGAAAATCCTCCATGGAAGGCCTCACCCTCCCTGGTGAGCAGAAAGATGATGCAATAGGGGGTAATTGCAGGGTAAGGGAGTATGGAAAGGAAAGAGAACTGGGATTGCCATGTAAAACAAGATTGTTTCTAATTTAAATTTTAAAAAAAGAAAAAAAAACCTGTGCTTCAGCCATACTGAACCTCTTAGAAGAGAAAGTGGGAGGTATGCTTGAAAGAATTGGTACAGGATACAGCTTCCTGAACATAATTCCAGTACCACAGACACTGAGATTAACAATTAATAAGTGGGACCTCCTGAAACTGAACAACTTCTGTAAGGCAAAGGACACAGTCACAAAGACAAAACAGAAGCCCACATAATGGAAAAAGATATTCATCAACCCCACATCTGATAGAAGGCTGATTTCCAAAATACGCAAAGAACTCAAGAAGCTAGTTACCAAAACACCAAATAAACCTATTAAAAAGTGGGGTACACAGAGTCAGGGGCTGAGACAGGTCAATTGTGAGGCATCATTGACTGATAGCTTTGCTGGTTATAATAGTCTGGGCTGGCAACCATGTTCTCTTAGTGTTGTTAGAATATCTGTTCATTCATTACCCTCTGTCCTTCAGAGTTTCCATTGACAAATCAGGTGTAATTCTGATATGTTTGCTTTCATATGTTACTTGGCCTTTTTCCTTTGCTGTTCTTAATATCCTTTCTTTATTCTGGATGTTTGTTGTGTTGATTATTATGTGGTGAGGGGACATTCTTTTGTGATCTACTCAGTTTGGTGTTTTGTAAGCTTCTTGTACTTAATTGGCATGTCTTTCTTAATGTTGGGAAAGTTTTCTTCTATGATTTTGTTGAATGTATTTTCTGCACCTTTGAGTTGGGTTTCTTCACCTTCTTTTATTCTTAGATTTGGCTTTTTCACAGTATCTCATATTTCCTGGATATTTTTTTGTTAGAGTTTTGTTAGACTTAAGGTTTTCTTTAGTCGATGAATCTATTTCTCATAGTGTATCTTCAATGCCTGAGATTTTCTTTTCCATCTCTTGTATTCTGTTGGTTATGCTTTGCTTGCATCTATATTTCCTGATCATTTACCCACCTTTTCTATTTCCAGAACTCTGTGAGATTGTTTTTTTAGTTTTTTTTTTTTTTTTGTTTTGTTTTTTGTTTGTTTCTTGTCTTTATTTCAGCTTTCAAACTTTACACTGTTTGAATTGCTCCTTGCAATTTTTGGTTTGTCTTTATTCCATTTCTTTAAAATATTTTCTTATTTCCTCTTTTATGGTCTTTATCATCTTCATGAAGTTGTTTTTAGGGTCATTCTCTTCTGCTTCATCTCTGTTAGGATGTTCAGGTCTTGCTGATGTGTATTCATTAAACTCTGAGTGTATCATATTGATCTTTGCATTGTTGACTGTGTTCTTATATTGTCATCCATGCATCCCTTCTTCAGGTGCATACTTCTTTGGTTTTCCCTCTCCTGGTAGGGACTGGACCAAAGTGCAAACAGATCCAATATTAAAATGTCTCTCTTCTTTCAGAGATGGAAATAAGGTGCTGCAAAACTCTGGATGAGCTGTTCTGATGGGATGGTTTACCCCATGTTCAGTTCCCAGTCCTCAGGAGTCTCTGAGCAGGACAAGAGAAGTTGGGTTACTTCTGTGCATAGAGGTGGGATCAGGAAGCTGGCAGAAGCTGGACAGGCTGGTTCACCTGGATGGGCTTCCCTGTGTGTGTGTGCAGGCCCCAGGCCTCAGAAGGCTCTGAGCTGGCCTGGGAGTCAGGCTGGAGACAGGCCCAAGCTTACCTCCAGCCAAAGTTGGAGGTAGGACCAGGATGCTAGCAGACTCTGGATAGGCAAGTCTGCAGGAATGGGTTCCCCTGTACACAGACCTCAATCCTCAGGGTCTCTGAGCAGAGCACTGGAAGGTGGTCTCCTCATAAAATTACTTTTGAAAAAACAATAGATTCTATTTTATATTTCTGTAAATTTCTAGGCTATGTTAAGATCCTTAGTCTCATAAGACTACATGATACTCTGTAGGTAAGACTAAAATTTTTACATCAAGTTACCACATATTTTGACCATTGAATGAAACTGTATTTATTTATAATTATACTCTTATTTCCTTTGTATTGTAAACAATATAGTTGAAATAATAAATAATTTAATTAATGTCACTTAGTCATGAATATGAGCTTCCTGAAGTGATATGTACAGAAAGTTATTTTATCATTAAATAATTCCTCTTCTGCCTCCTTTCTGTAAATTTTATTATCCAGCTAGTGTACACATTGCTTTGTGGCAAATAATCAATAAAAATATCATGAGTCAGAGCAAGGATTTCCCTTAGAATACATTTAAAGAATTATTTTTTTTTCAGTTTTCTGATTATTTGCTTCAATAGTTTTCTATAAGTGACTTTTCTCTATGCAACACACAAAACAACACCATGTTAGTTCTTCCTAAATGTTTCATGACAGCAAACATAGGAAATTTTGAATTTTTCCTCTACACATGATTCAGATCGTTCTCAGCAGGGTAAACTCTATTCTTTGGGAGAATTCTAATTCAACCCAGAGGGCAAAGTTTAAATTGTGGAGAAGCAATCTATTCAGAGCAGAGGAAAAGATACTATGGAATGAGAATATGTGGTGATATATTAAGATCTAACAAAGCTTTCCTGGAGATCAGAATGCAAAGCTAGCCACAGCCATGGAAACTGGGAAGTGATGGCACTAACTTTAATCCCAGGATTCAGGAGACAGAGGCAGATGGATCTCTGTGTTCAAGGCCATCCTGGGCTACATGAAAGTGAATCTGTCTAAAAGAGAAACAGAGCTCATGCCTTTAATCCCAGCACTAGAGAGACTATAAGGACCTCAGTGCAGTCTCTGAGAGTAGTCTGAAGATGCAGTCTGAGGTTCAGTTGATTACCCCTTTGGTATGGGCATTGGTACAGGTGAAAACTTGTACCTTGAATTCCTTGCTTCTCTGATGTTCATCTTGAACCCCAATATCCATCTCCTGGTTTTTATTATTCATGCTACAAGAATGTATTTATTAAAATCTGAGATAAGAACTGGTTATCATTGTTAGTGGACCATACCAAGTACTTACACAGTGCAATGCACACTCTTGTAAGGTCAGCAGGGCTCAGAAACTTCACAAAATGTGGTTTCTGAATTCCTCCTGAAGAATTAACTCTGATTTATAGAAGATAATGAAGTACAAACAAGGGACACAAAATATGCACTCTGAAGAAAGAAGGAAAGTATTTCTCATTTCCAAATTGAGTCAGTGTTGTTGAGCTACAGTGAGCAGTGTATTCAAATTTAGACATGTCTACCCAAAATTTTTGGAAGTTGTTGAATACAATATGGTAGTAACTATATAGATGTGGCTACTTAAATATAAAATAAATATAACATTCATTTACACAGTTGCACTAGGTACATTTTAAGTACTCAATAATCATTAATGGTAGTGCCTACTATATGAACAGGATAATTATAGGATGTTCTATAAACTGAAGAATGGTATCATATGCATTATTGTTCTAGAGTTCACTGTTCATTTATATACAAAATAATTATTTATTTTCTTACTCTTAAATCTAGATAGCAAATTTAATTATTGAAATAATAGATTGGTCATATTTTATCAATTCAAAACTCATATATAAAAATGCCTGGGAATTTTTTTGAGTCAGGATCTCACTGTGTACCCCTGACTGTCCTTGAATTCACTATGTAGAACAGATTGGTCTATAGCATGCAGAGATCTACTTGCATCTGTTTACTCAGTGCTGGGATAAAAGGAATTTATCATCACAACTACCTGGGAATATTTTATAATCTAAGTACAGATAATTTTTAAACATGAAAAATTATGAAATAACTAGAATATTGGTAAATAGAATATTGTAAATTTATTTGAAAGTGTATTGGATTACATTTTTATTATAAATCATAGCGTTTCAAGTAAAAATAAAAGTATAACCAAATTTCAGGTATTGTAAATACTAGCATTATTGAAGAGAAGTTAAAGCAGATTATCTTTAGCCAAATGTAATTTGATTTGCAATTAGAAACAAAACTAGTGTATCTGAGTTAATATTGAACATGATTGTTGCCATGGGAATGTTCCTGTTATGAGTACTACTGAATGGGTTGTTCAGAGCATGGGCACAGAAAGATAATTAGTATTTGTGTAGCAGATACACATTTCAATCAGAAAGTGATTTTAGTAATGTTTGCTTATTATGCTTCTTTTTGAAATTCATTCTATTTTTATTTTGACAATTAAATACACATATAGAAGGGTTTTTTTTATCATAATCAATTACTCTTAATACAGTCTTTTACCTTTTCCTCACTGTTTTGAACTCTACTTTTCAGAGGTAGCTACTCCGCTATGTGTTCATGAGTGTGTTAGGTGTTTTATATCCTTAAGACAATGTTCACTGAATTCCTTTCCATTCTCTGGCTCTTGTAATCCATTCTGCCTCCTCTTCTATTATGTTGTCTTCTCCTTGAAGGTGATATAGGTGCTTTGTTTATGGTTGATCATTTAATAGTCACTTGTTATCAGCAATAGAACAAGCTTTCAGTCTGAAAAAAAAACTACTCGTTTTGATTAATGATGAGAGAAGTATTAATCTAAACACAGATGTTTAGGAGGCAAGTTGTCTACATTTCTAGAAAAGTATGAGCAGCACCTACTTTTCTAGGGCCTGTGATCTCCACAGGAATGATTTTTTTTCTTTAAAATCAGGGTTTCACTCTGATGAAGGGGATTTCAATCTCTGCTAGAAGGCAATTGGTTACCATCATACCTGCCGTGCCTCTATTGCAGCATGTTGTAATTATGGTATGCAGGATACATAGCTGGGAAATACTGTTGAAAACTTTTTTCCTTCAGCAGCCTGTGTAGCATTTTCTGACATTATGAACACTTAGACAGTAGGGGAGTAATTTTTAGTTGATTTCTGGCATTATTTCTCAGTGCTTTTTATCTGAAGGGTATGGTATCTCCAGCGTTAACTGTTTTACCATACACTATTCATAGGTAACTAAGAGAAATATAATGACATGTTCTGTTTTGTGACTCTCTGGTCAATTGCTAACAGGGTGGGTGTCCTCTATTTGGTACTGGGACTTTTTTATTTAAAACTTATAGCATCTGGGAGTCTTATTATTTGCTCATATATGATACCTCCATTTTTTTTAATTGTATTTTTCAGTTGACTTATACAACAGAAGGTTTCAGTAGGGATTTCCTATACATCCTTAATTTTGTTGAGCTGCTTCCCATCCCCCATTTCCTATATCTCATTGTCTTCTTCCCCATTCAAATATTTCTGCCTCCAATATTCTTGACATTTCTACTTCTGTATAATACGTATTTTGTTTTCTCCAAGCCCCAAAAGCAGTATCCTTTGTTGAGAAGTAACATTTTAATTTCACAAGGTCCCATTTGCCAATTGTTGGTCTTGTTTTCTGAGCAACCAGAGTTTTATTTAGAACACCCAAATCTATGCCTGTATCTTGTAAAATGTTCCCCAGTCCATTGTAGCAGTTTTAGTATTTCATGTCTTACACTACTATCTTTGATCTAATTGAAGAGTTGTTTGTCTGTGTGTAGGGGCATACAAACACCTACACAGGAATAAAAATAAGGATTAAGTTTCCTGTTCACATGTAGATATGAAAATTTCCCAGCAACATTTGTTGAAGATACTGACATTTCTCGAGGTGAATTTACTTTTTAGCTAAAATATTCCTGGATGTACTGTAGCAAGCCAAAAGATGGCAGTAGAATGGAGTATGGGGATTCTCAAGGAGACTATAAGTAAGTTATTGCCAAAATTTGCTTGGCTGGGTGAATGACAGGAGACAAACCACATATTCTTCATAGTAATTGAATGAAGCTTGGTTTTGCAGAAAAGAAAGTATGGAGACAGAACTTGTAGTTGAAGCCTTGTGTACTTTACAGTTGTTGTACAGCCATTTCCTCTGAATTGAAATATTCCTCCCTGAAGACAGGCTCATGAGATTCAGAGTTAAAATTCCCATGTCTGGGAAAGCTGAAACTTCTGTCACAAAATACCTCCCTGGGGTTGTAGAAACAGCAAACAGCTGCTGGGTGAGGAGACAATGATTAATGAGTTGCCAAGAGAACATTGTCTGTAGGTCACACAATGAACTCCATGGATTCAGCTTTTGTGAGCTGTTAGCCCTGTTAGAGTGGGCACTAATGTGATACAACTAACTTTGAATCATCCCTTTAAGGGACTTCAAAAGAATACCCTTGGTTCACCAAGTTGGATTTGCTGCAATTTGGCTCATTGTGGGTTCCCTATATGGGATGAGTATGTATATTCCTTGTCTCACCAGGAAAAGTCTATAACATTACACATGAAAATAGGAAAAAAGGGTTTGTGTAAACAATAAGTTGATAAGACATTTGATAGTAACCTAATTCTTACAACTTATAATCAATCCCAAAATTATCATTAGAATTTTAGTCCTTACTCAAGAAGAGCTCAGTATTGTCAATGATCCATACTCAGCAGGAATGCCTTTGTTTGAGTTCTTGATGAAAGAGCTGAGGGATTCTGATAAACAGCACTGCAGTCCTGCATTTTACCTGATTTCATTTGTTCAGTCTGTCAACTGTACGGGGAATGTACTGTTATTCAGTTCTCAGATATGAAACTGAGACCTACCCTAAAGTTAACAGTAAATTATAAAAGTAGAAATAAAGCCATTTTCTACATGCTTCTGATGCACTGATCCTAGTCACTGCTATGCACTCTTCCCTTCAACATGGCAACAGGAGAATTCATATAGTATATTGTTTGAAAATAAGCTACTTGTGGGCCTGTTGTTTGTATTCTCATCCTACTCTAAACATATTTGATACCTGAAAATAGTTACAAAGGTGAAAAATATTAAAATAATCTTTGTACCCATTTTTATTTTATTTGTTTTTGAAGATTTCATTTATTTTTAAAATTATTTCTATTAGTTTTGAGATAGTAAAATAATCTACATGAGGTAATTACTGACAATCATATTAAGTCAATTAAAAGTATATGAGTATTTTTATGAGCTGACAACCAAGAATTGTCATGACTCAGAGTATTTTGGTGACAAAACCTGAGGGTACAGCATTTTAAAGATAAAACCCATAATTTTATAATTGTTTGTTGGGCACTGGAACAACATCTGTGGTTTTGAACAGCTTAGTGGTATTTTCTAAACACCACAAGAAAAAAATGTTTTTGATTTACAATAGCTATTAGCTCTTTTGGCTTATGTTTTAGGTTGTATAATCACTGATTATTATGTTTAGTATATCTTGGCTATGGTCAGCTACACAGTCAGTCCTAAAAGTCCTGAAAAGATACATGCAGCTATTTAGTAGGTGTTCGTGTGTGTGTGTGTGTGTGCGCGTGCGCATTTGCGTGTGTGCGTGCATGCGTGCTTGTGTGTGTGTGTGTGTGTGTGTGTGTGTGTGTGTGTCTGTAAAGTTGGAGAGTGCCTAGGCAGACACAAAATTGTGTCAGGACTAGTTGGCATCATTATAGCCATTTCAATAATGTAATTCTATCAATTCTCCCCTTCTTGTCTCCTTGAAAACCCTCCCCATATAAATCTCCTGGTACTCTTGCAAATTTCTGGTCACTTTTTCTTCCATTTTTTTTTTTTTTTGTGTGGATGTGTGATCACATAGCAACAAATATATATATATGTTCTGAAATTTATAAATGCAGACAATGGAAGAGGGAAGAGGGTCTGGAAAGATTGTAAGAGGCAGAAGAGCAGAAAGCTTGCTATGAGATTGTGCTTCTTAAGAAGGTCAGAAGTTACAACCATGAAGTCTCCAGAACATGACTGGTCAAATTTGAATTGAAAAGGGTGACACTAATGAGCAAGATAAAGTGGGCAAGGAAAGCTCACAGTGCCTCATTCCTACACAACAAACTACAGGCAACTAAGGAATGCTGAGAAGAGAACTAGTCTTCCCCAAGGAAGAGCACACTAATAAGAAATGTCCAGCCCTGAAAACATGTACATACAGGGAAAATAGTCTTTTCTATGTCTGTTTCACCTGAGAGAAAATTTGATTTGTCATAAAATTCTGTAAATCTGTATGAAAGCTTTAATAAATGGTAAAATATATATGTAAACACATGGTATATACACACACTATATGGACACACATTTGTGTTTTAAATAGGCTTTTAGTAATATAGCAAATATTTGAGTTACAAAATGCATATAACATGAAAACAGATGTGCTAAAGAAATAATATAACAGAAAAATAATTTCTAAAATGAAATATATAAAATAATATGATTAATTCTGAGTAGCTAGAGAAGTTATATTTACTATATTTTGAATTTTATTGTGAGCATACATACAACTCTGCCGTTAACAAATATTTAATAATGTGTTATAGCAAATACTATAGTATGGTGTCTGTAGACAAAACCTATGTGCCACACATTCCACAAAGTTAGACTAAAATATTTAGTAAGGTTTTCCCATAAAAATGATGAATTCTCAGATAATAGATATGTTCCATCTGATTTGAAAATTACATAATGTACATTTTTCTTGAAAGAGATGTGATACACCATTAATATGAATGACTTTTATATTTTATATATTATGTCATAATTTTTTAAAAATCAAATTTAAAGTCATATGTGAAAATACAGTCTCTCAACCACTAAGTATTTTTCTTCTAAGTATAGTTATTTTCTTTAAAATATGTATCTATAATAAAATTTATAGTTGGAAATACTTATGAAATATTAAGTAAACAAACTAAGAAAATCAGTCTTGCATAGGGTTTAAACCCTATAACTTATTGATAAAAAGTTAAAAATTCTCTCCTTCCAACTTGAGGATTTTGGGGATTGAATTCAAGTTTTCAGGCTGGGAAAAAAAAATAAAAGCCTTTATCTGTTTAGCCATCTTGTTACCCAGTATTTTAATTTTGTTTTTGAAAAAGTTCCATTCTGCTTTCTACATGACTGGTCTGAGTTCCTTTTCTCACTTATCTTCATGAGTATTTGTTGTCTCTTGTATATTAATAATTACTAGTGGTAAGGTATAACATGAAAAAGACAGCTTTTGTTCTGTGCCTTCTGTATCAGGGTTATTGTCTTTAATAAAGTATTTTTCTTATGAAATAACTTCAGTTAATCTTTATGTAGAGGAAGATGAAACTAGAGACTCACTACGTCTTTGTGTGACTCACTACTTCTAAATCTCAAATAAAATCATTGATCCAGGTTATCATCTTTGATGAATGAGACCATTAAGTGTGAAATCACACCATTCAGAGATCATGCTTTTCTAGTTTCCTACCACTAATCGTTGGTTCCTCTTTTTTATTTTTGTGATTATAATTACATTTCTTCTTTCCCTTTATTCCTCTCCTAGATTTTTCACATACTCCACCCCACTCTTTCAAATTTATAGCCTCTTTTTTCACCAATTGTTACTGCGTACATATATGTGTATAGATACATATATCTAAATATAACTAGTTCAATCCATATTATCTTACTTGCATGAGTATTTTCAAATCTGTGTCTTTAAACTGTATTTCTTCTATTTTATGTGTACCAGTATTTTTTGCATGTATGTATGTATATCAGTTTCATGTGTGGTAGCTGGAGAGTTCACAAGAGGGCATTGAATTCCCTGGAACTTTAGTTGTAGATGGTGGTGAATTAAATGTAGATGCTGAGAATTGAACCTGAATCCTCTGAGAGAACAGCTAGTGCTTTTAATTGCTGACTAATCTCCCCAGCCCTTGATTTATTTTTCTAACTTAACCATTAACAGTAATTCAAGTCAATCATACTGACACATCAGATTAATATGAAATAAACCCTCCCTGTGAGACATCCTTGTCATAGGTCTGAATTTCAATCACATCATATATCTGGGCTTTATTTTCTTTTTAAGATTGTCTTATACTTATTTACAAAATAGTGTATATAGTGATATTTTCATACTTGTATGTAGTATACTTTGATCTTATTCATTTTTCTAATATCCTTTCTTGTCTTCCACAACGGGATACTTTCCTCATCTCAAATAGACCTCATCTTGCATGTATTTTAAGATAACTATAGTCTATGTATGAGAGAAAAAGGAATATTCGTCTTTCTGATTCTGGCTTATTTTACTTAATTCAATTTTCAGTTTCATTTTGCACAATGTGATTTCAGTCTTCTTTACAGCTTAACAATACTTCATTTTGTACATATATCATATATGAACACGATAAAAATCTCACAACAAAATGGATATAAGTGGCCCAATGAATGGGTACAGTGTGTAAAGAAACCTGCTCTTTCCAATTGTTCTACATGTGTGCTATGTCATGTACACTCTGTATTCCTAGTAGATAAATAAATAAATAATATTTAGTAAAAACTGAAATGAATGTGACTGGATTTTTTGAGACAGGGTTTCTTTGTGCATCACTGGACCTCAAGGAATTGCTCTGTAGACCTGGCTGGCCTTCAACTCGGTGATCTGCCTTGCCTCTGCCTCCTGAGTGCTGGAATCTTAAAAAACCAGATTTAAAATTTTAATCATCAAAAATTTGAATTTCAATATTTTATTTTACTGAACAAAGAAGTGTCATATTTTGACTGGTATCATTTAAATAATGTGCAGTTTATTAGACTTTACAACAATATATCTTCTAAATGGCTACACACAGAGAAGTTCAGGCTCCCTGAAAACATAAATTTTCAAAATAATACTTCAGTTCTTTTTTTTTGACTTTTTTTTTTATTTCATTTATTTTATATAACAAAGTCCATTTAAATGAAAACAAACATTTATAGACAATATTTGGGAATTTGGGCGTCGTTCTTTCCAAACTACTTCCTGCTGGTAAGGGGCGCTGTCATGGGGGATTCGAAGAAGATTCAGAAATCCTGGCTGTAGTATGTAAGGCTGCTTTGTCCAGCTGTTTTGAATGTAGGATCACCTGGTACTCTGTTTCAGGTGGTCTGACTTTGATCAAACCACATTAGTCTGGAAGGAATCCACATCTTTTTATTTTCTGTGGAAACTTTTCCCCAGTAACTTGTTCTTCAACTTAAATTTTGGAGTCAAAGCATTTTTTTTAAATTTAATTTATTATTTTACATGTCGATCCCAGTTCCCTCTCCCTCTCTCCCTCCCTCCTCCCCTCCCTATCTCCCTCCCTCCTTCCTTCCCTCCCTTTTACCCTCTCTGCCCTCTCAATACACTCTAACCGCCCTCCCCTCCCATCCCCCCACCCCAATTCCATATGTAGGGGAATGCCATGCAATTGGGGTCATGTAGATCTGACAGGTCATGTGAAGTAGGGACTAGGGCTTCTCTCATGTCTCTAGATTAAGGCAGTTATCCCTCCATGGGGGATGTATTTGCAAAGTCCTTTTGTGCACCAGGGATACATCCTGGCTCCACTGTCTGAGGTCGCTTAGACTGCTCAGTCCTTCTGGCTGAGATTTTTGAACTATTAACAACTAGATCTTCATATTCTCTAACTTGAAGGAAAACAAATATAAGAATTCTTGCACTCATGTAGTATTTTGAGTCCCATAAAGTTGGTCATAATGTGTCAATATAGGAGCTAAGTAGAATTGCCTTCCTTATTTCAAATGTATTCAATCTACTGATATCTACAGAATAGCATGGAGAAAAATAAAAATTAGTGCACATTGTCATTTTGGTGTATTTGATTGTGTTTATATAGTTGCTGGGATGAAAATTAATGCTCAGATATAAGGTAGTTTCTTTCTTATTTTTTCCTTGTGTTGAAAGTGAAGGTTCAGAGATCAGCAATAAGACAACAAAAGGTGATCAAGGGCATACAAATTGGAAACTTTCTCTATTTGCATAAAAGAAACACATCTAAGCTTCAAAGACAGACATTATGTCAGGGTAAAGGGTTGGGAAAATATCTTCCAATAAAATGGACCCAAGAAGCAAGCAGGTGTGCCTATCCTAATATCTAACAATATCAATCAAACGAGATGAAGACACTCATTTAGTATTCATTACAGGAGAAATCCACCAGCACAAAATCTCAATTCTGAAAACTATGCCCCAATACAAAGGATCCCACATTCATAAAAGAAAGGCTCCTAAAACTCAAAGCACACATCCAACAATCATAGTGGGAGACTTCAACATCTCACTCTCACCACTAGATAGGACCACCAGTTAGAAACTTAGCAAAGAAACAGAAGAACTAACAGAAGTTATGTCTCAATTTGGTTTAATAGACATCTGTAGAATACTCCATCCAAACACAAACAATGTATTTTCTTCTCTGCTCCACATTAAACCTTCTTTATAATCGACCACATACTAGGCTAGATAAAACATCCTCAACAGATACAAAAAAAAAAAATTGGAATACTCCCCTATATCTTATGACACCACCAAGATTTAAAGTTGGAATTAAACAATACAAATCGCAAAAATTCTACAAACTCATGGAAACTGAACAATGCGCAATTGCAGCATTCCAGGGTAAAAGATGAAATAAAGAAAGAAATTAAGGACTTCCTAAAATACAATGGGAATGGGGACAAAGCATACCTAAACTTATGGGACACCTTGAAAGCAATGCTAAGATGAAAATTCTTTGCACTAAATGCCCATATGAAGAAAACAGAGGATAGTCACATTACAGAATTACCAGCACAACTGAAAGCCTTAGAACATAAAGAAGAAAACTCACCAAGGAGGAATAGATGCCAGGAAATAATCAATTTGAAGGCAGAAATCAATAAAATAGAAACCAGAAAAACAATAAAAATATTCAGTGCAACAAAGAGTTGTTTTTTTGTTTGTTTGTTTATCGAGAAAATAAACAACATAGACAACCTTTATCCAAACTAACCAAAAAGCAGAGAGAGAACATGCAAATTAACAAAATCAGAAGTGAAATGGGGGACATAACAATGAACACTGAGGAAATCCAGACAATTTTCAGTTCATACATTGAAAACCTCTACTCCACAAAATTTGAAAATTCAAAGGAAATGAACAAATTTCTAGATAACTATCACTTACTGAAATTAAATCAAGAATAGAGAAACAATTTAAATAGACCTATAGACCCTATTGAAATAGAAGCAGTCATTAAAAGCTTCCCAACCAGAAAAAGCCCAGGGCCAGATGGCTTCAGTGAAGAATTCCACCATAAATTCAAGGAAGAGCTAATACCAATACTCCTCAAATTGTTCCACACAATAGAAACAGAATGTTCATTACCAAACTCTTTTTAGGATGCTACAATCACCTTGATAACCAAGCCACACAAAGACACAACTAAGAAAGAAAACTATAGATCAATATCCCTCATGAACACTGGTGCAAAAATATTCAATAAAATACTGACAAATCGAATCCAAGAATACATCAGAGAAATTATCCACCATGACCAATTATGCTTCATCCCTGGGTTAAAGGGATGGTTCAACCTATGACAATCTATCAATGTGATCCACCATAAAAGAAAAAAAGAAAAAAAAAACTGAAAAAGAAAAACCATATGATCATCTCCTTAGATGCTGAAATACCCTTCAACAAAATTCAACACATTAACACATTTTCATGATAAAGGAGTTGGAGATATCATGGATAACAGGAACATACCTAAACATAATAAAAGCAATATACAGTAAACCAACAGCTAACATCAAACTGAATGGAGAGAAGCTTAAGGTGATTCCTTTAAAATCAGGAACAAGAAAAGGCTGCCCCTCTTTCCATATCTCTTCAATATTATACTTGAAGTTCTAGGTAAAGCAATAAGATAACAAAAGGTGATCAAGGGTATACAAATTGGAAATTTTCTCTATTTGCAGATGATATGATACTTTACATAATGGCCCAAAAATCTCTACCAGATACTTTACATAATGGCCCAAAAAATCTCTACCAGGGAACACCTACAGCTACATTGCCTTCAGCAATCTAGCAGGATACAAGATAAACTCAAAAAAATTAGTAACCCAATTTATTCAGACAACAAAGGGACTGAGGAAAAAAATCAAAGAAACATCAGCCTTTTCAATAGGCACAAACAACATAAAGTATATTTGGGTAATGCTTACAAAGCAAATGAAAGACCTATATAATAAGAACTTTGAGTCTTTAAAGAAAGAAAGTAAAGAATATACCTGGAAATGGAAAGATCTCCCATGTACTTGGATAGGTGGGATAAACATAGTAAAAATCTTACCAAAAGCAATCTACAGATTCAGTGCAATCCCCATTAAAATTAGCACAATTCTTCACTGCCCTTGAAAGATAATAATAAACTCCTCCACTGCTGGTGGGTGTGTAAACTTGTACAGCCATTGTGGAGATCAGTAAGGGGGGTCCTTAAAAAAAACAAAGATTCAGTCTACCACAGGACCCGGTAATACACCTCTTAGTTATATACCCAAATGATTCACATCCATGCAAGAAGGCCATGTGTTCATCTATGTTCATAGCAGCATTATTTGTAATAGCAAGAACCGGGAAGCAATTTAGATGCCCCTCAATCAAAGAATGGATAAAGAAGATGTGGCACATTTACACAATGTAATATTACTCTGCTAGAAAAAAAAATGCAATCTTGAAATTCGCAGGCAAGTGGATGGCACTTGAAGAAACCATCCTGAATGAGGTAGCCCAGTCACAAAAAGAGGAACATGGTATGTATTCGATCAGATATGGTTTTTAAGTATACAGCAAAGGATCACAAGCCTATCATGCTCACTGCCAAAGGAACTAGGATACAAGTAGTATCCTAAGAGATTCATATAAGGTCCCTCACAGAAATGGAAAGGGACAAGATCTCCAGAGTGTATGGAGAGTGCCAATCAGTGACTGGAGAGGGAACTAGGAGAAAGAGAAAGGGACATGTGAAAGCATGTGAGACTATGGAGATTGAGTCAGGGGAGGAATCGACAAAAGGAGAGAGAGAGAGAGAGAGAGAGAGAGAGAGAGAGAGAGAGAGAGAGAGAGGGAGAGGGAGAGGGAGAGGGAGAGGGAGAGGGAGAGGGAGAGGGAGAGGGAGAGGGAGAGGGAGAGGGAGAGGGAGAGGGAGAGACTGAGAGACCATAAAAGAGGGAGCCATTATAGGTTTGAAGAGAAAACTGAACCAAGAGCAAAGTCCACAGACTCAGAATACAGACCCCAACTAAAAATTGAGCAACAGTGTAAAGCAAATATAAATGCTCTTCCTGATAGAGAGATCCAAGACTAACTTATCTACCATCATGGAGCCCTCATCTAGTAGCTGATGGAAACAGAAGCAAACACCCACAACTAAACTCTGAGCCGAACTGGAATCCAGATGCAGAGACAGAGGACAAGACCAGGCTACAGAAACTCATAGAGAAAGGTGACCTGAACAAGAAGAAGCTAATGGGTCCCCTGACTGTTACCTGAGAATCCAACACAGCAGTGACTCAGACCCCCTGAGCGTGGGTGAATGCGTGAGCAATCTAAGAGACCTTACTAAGTGGAACCAGGATGTATTCTTGATGCAGAAAGAACTAGGTGGCACATGCCCCGATGGATATTCCTGGGCACAGCCCCCATGGAGGGATACTCCCTTAACCTAAAGACAGGAGAGAAGTCCTAGTCCCTACTCCAAATGACTTCACAGATTTAGATGACCCCTCCTGGAGGGCATCACTCTATATGTGAAGTAGGGAGGGGTGGGAGGGGAGGGTGGTCATGGAGCATGAGAGGTTGGGAGACAGGCAAAGAGGGAGGTAGAGGGAACTGTGATCAATATGTAAATTAAACATGAAAATGTTATATTAAATAAAAGAAAGTAGAGTTTCTTCATATAGTATATTCTGATTATGGGTTTCTCTCCGTCTTCCTCTGTAGTGAGATAGTCCTTCTGTGGCATTGACCACGCCCATTGGGGGTGGAGCCATGGGCGGAAGTGACCTGGGGAAGGAGGTTGGAGAGAGCCGGGAAAAGTTCTCTCTTGCTGGCGTGACTCTGACAGGAGAGCATCGGGTTGCATCTCCTGGTGTTCAGCATTACATCTGTGTAGAGAAACTTTTGAGAAGGATTTAGCAAAGCCCACGCTTCCTCAGTGAAGTGGATGTGCAAGTCGTCATAGATCACTGAATACATGTTGCAGCTTCTGTTCTCCTCCATTCCCCACAACAGCACTCGCAGAGCAGCAATCAATCCTCTGGTGGCTGTTCTGATACAAAAGCAAGCCTGCAAGGGGAATTGTAGTGAGATAGTCCTTCCCCAGGTCACTTCCGCCCATGGCTCCACCCCCAATGGGCGTGGTCAGTGCCACAGAAGGACTATCTCACTACATTTCTCCCAGTTGTTTCCCATCTCT
Source organism: Phodopus roborovskii (assembly GCF_943737965.1). Taxonomy (NCBI): domain Eukaryota; kingdom Metazoa; phylum Chordata; class Mammalia; order Rodentia; family Cricetidae; genus Phodopus; species Phodopus roborovskii. The sequence goes on along the minus strand of NW_026126092.1, from coordinate 170,612 downwards.
CTTCCCATCCAGATCCACACCCTTTCTTTCTCTGCTTAGAAAGCAAGCAGGCATCTAAGAGAAAATAAAAAAATAAAAGAAAAGACGATAATACAGAACAGGACAGAACAGAAGATAAACGGCCTAAGAAAAGGCTAAAGAAACAGAGGCTTAGACACACTCATTCACACATTCAGGAAATCCCAGAAAAACACACAACTGGAAGCCATAATATATATTTCATCCCCTAGTTTGATATTTTCTTGCTTCTTGTGTTTTTTGATGTGATTTCTTGTTTTTGTTTTGGAAATTTGAGGCATACTGTTACGTTACTACGATGAAGTTGCTCTGATTTTTTTTTTTTTTTTTTTTTTTACTTTTTCTTTTTTTTAAAATGTAGACACTTAGTGCTATGAACTTGCTTGGTAGAACTGCCCTCACGTTGTCCCATATGCTTGGGTATGTTGTATTTTTATTTTTATTTGATACTAGAATAGAATGCTCTTAATTACTTTTTTGTTGTTGTTGTTGTTTCTTTTGTCTTGACACACATTTCAGTCAGCAGTGAGTTTTTCATTTTTTGTGCATTTGGAAATGTTCTATTGTTTCTGTTGTTGTTGATATCCTTCTTCCATCTATGGGTCAGGTGGGATGCAGTATCATTTTAATTTTCTTGTATCTGTCGAGACTTGCTTTGTGTACAAGTATGTGATCAATTTTGGAGAAAGAGCCATGAGATGTTCTGTTGTGTTAGGTGAAATGTCCTTTTATTTTGATGTTGGTTGCTGGCTATATATTGCCTTTATTGTGTTAAGGTACGTTCCTGTTATTCCTGAGCTCTAGATTTTGAAAACCTTCATTTTGAATTTCATAACTGTATTTATCATTTGTCTAACAGGTTAACCATATTTCCTAATCCCTCTGCACTTCTGTGTACAAATGAGTTAATGGAAGCAATTAACCCTTATACTTCTTTTTCTTCTACCTAATCATTGAATCTGGACCTTAGCAACCTTTAGAAAACTGCACTCATTTTTTTCCCTAGAGATGTTTAGAAATTGAACTACATAATCGAGCTGTTTTTAGACACATGCATTTTTAATGCATGATTAATTATTACTCTACTTAAAATCTTAATTACTTCTTTGAGAATATCATATGCATTTTGATTAGAGAAGAGTTTTAAACCAAGTAGGTATTTTCAAAGTATATCCTGAAAAGTGTATGGTAAGAAACAGATAGCAAAAAAGGAAACCTTTCAAACCACATTTTTAGCCAAGCTATAAGACCAAAAACAGTTCAACAATCTTGGTGTTGTAAGCATGTCCCACCATAGGCAAAGAAGCAGAGCGTGCAAACTGGTGGTTGTTATGGGATAGTGGAAAACACAAGAAGGCAGAGCACTTCTAAGAACAAATGTATTTTATGTATCTTCAGGAAATAGTTGCCTCCAAAATTAGTGGTGCAAAACAGGGATCAATGTGAATATAGTGGAGGTAGAGCACCTCTAGATCACTGGATACACGTGCCAGAAAGTATTTGAGATGACACAAAATGTGCCAGCAGGTCAGCTTTCATATAGACAAAAGATACTCTGCAGGCTTTTGGGAGAGAAAAATCATCAGCGATCATATCAGTTGTAGACCTTGCATGTTATAGTACTGAAATGAGTGACAATATATGCCCCCTGTTGAAACATTGGTATGACGGTTCTGACAGTAGCCAACTGCTTCTGATTTATGTTTGAAGCCTGAGAGACTATATGGTTAGCACTACAGAACTTATCAAAAGCCATTGATAGGGAGTTCATAGGCTGTATGGAAGAACCTACTACTGTCACTGTACCAAATGGATATGTAGTTAAACTGCCTTCTCTACATTTACATTTATGTCCAGGACCAGTGCACCTCTAAGCCTTGATCAGAGAAGTCTCTTTCTACAAATGGTGATGATTGAAACAAGGGCTCATAACTGCTTAAGTACTGATAATAAGTGACTGACAAGTACTCATACCAAAATGGTACATGTATGTCCTCTCCTTTGAGGCCCAATGAACATTGCAAATGAGAGGACAGAGGAAATGTGGTAGCCAACATACAAGGAGGAGCGCTGAATGATTTTTTTTTCAACCTGGGTAAGTATAATATGACTATTGCAATGTAAACAAAGAGTTTCTGTGACTGCCTCCATAGAGCCTTGGAAAAACAAGAAAGGAAAAGAAGGATATGCAGGTAGTAAGTCATTAAGAGGTCTAGGTAGAAAAAAAGAGGATTAGTAAGTGTGAGAGGAAGATAAGAGCAGTGAATGTAATCACAATGCATTGTATGCAAATATAAATCTGTCAAAATATCAAAAAACATAAAAGAAACTACGTCATTGTGGAAGAAAAGATGTGATTAAAACTGGCAGATTTAGCCTGGCAAGAGAATTTTACCCCCTCCCCCCCCAAAAAAAAGGCTGACTAGGAAAGCTAGAGCAGAACTAGCCACCTTACAGACTCTAGAGGGAGTTTTGTGCCTTGAAGACAGTGCAACCTTTGTTTCCCCAATCACCCTTCCAGGAAGCATTGCCTAACCAAAAAGACCCAGCAAAATGAGAGATAAACGAAATTATCTGCTTCTATTGATAACTGAAACTATTTTTCTAGAATTGGCTTCTACAAAGCATATGATAATCATAACTTTACAAAAGAATGAAAAGAAAACTAGCAGAAATCAGATCTTAAATAAACCCAGTCACATATTAACTATAGAGAACAATGAAAAAACTCGAGAAAAAGTGACCACAAAATAAGACATGCTAGCCAGAAAACAGAAGGTTATGCAGTTTGAACCAAACTAACTTAATGAAAAAATCAAAAAACACAATTCTAAAATGAAAACAAATTCCAGAATTTTAATGTTGAAGAACAACCAACACAGAAATCACAAAGTCACAGCCATGTATATATATACACACACACACACACACACACACACACACACACACACACACACATAAAGGAAATAAAAACAAAGCAAAACAGTCTTTAGCATGAGAAGCAAAAGCTAAGATTCAAATGTAAAGAAACATGTTTATGCATCTTGGGATGAGGGTATATTAGCAGTAACACCAGAACTATAAAACAGTGTCCAGCTAAAACTACGTACATATTCTGGTTCCCTTGCAAAATAGATGCCCTTTTCACAAAGTTTCTGGAAACATGACATGAAGTGTAATTGCCCGGGAAAGCTTGTCTCTTTCTGACATAGCTTTCACCCTCTGTGTTCATCCCCTACATTCCTGTCTATCATATGTCCAGGAGACTAGCAAGAAACAGCTGTGGGGGTGGCAAGAAAGCAACATAAAGAGTTGAATTTTATGATAATTCCATTTGGATAGAATGTACAGTTAGCAATGAGACATGACATTCAGATTCAGAACTGCACTGCTTACATTGTGTCACTTATTTAAACCACTCTTTCTACACATCCACATATGCATTACCAATGAAATTCCATTTTACATTTTTTTCTCCTCCAAAATGAGAGTGTTTTGGGAACAAGAGTGCCCACAAACAGGGCTTCTGAAACGCATTCTCCATCAGAAAAGCATATGTATGAACTACATCTTTGACACTAGAGGCAGTGTATCTGTGAGTAAATTAACTTCTTCTTTTTCATCAGTTCCCTCAAACATATTAATGGACAGCCCTTTACCTCAGGTGACAGTTAATAATCCGTTAATGGCTACAATGATGACCAGGTGTGCCTACTTCAGCAGTCTTCAGATTTGATAGCCTTTATGGAAGAAAAGACAGAATCTGTGCTTCAAGTACCTTGTTTATTTAATTTAGTCTTTAATATTAGAACTCAATGTCTAAATTGAGAATTAAACAATATAAATAATTATTACTCCAATTATTTCAGTAACCTCACTGGAAAACAGTGAATTCCCAGTGAATATCCACGCAGGGGTATCATTATATCTTCAAAGAATTGAAGTTTGACTTCTAGTTTCTTTGAGACATTGTAGAGTGCAGTGCCTATTTGTTAGAAGGAGACCATTATATTCCTGAAAGTTTGCCCAGGTCTGACAAATATATGTGCTCTTTAGAATAGTGTATCCTAGTTCAGCTTTAGCAGTAGTTTCATTAAGAGTCTGGAGGACTCTAAATGAGCTACTGTGCTGTGTTTCATACAGGCACATGCTGTGCCACACAGGTTAAGGGAACTGTAACAGAGGAGGAATGAAAGGAGGAGGTAACTGAAAGGTGGGGGAGGGACTGGGAGGAGAAGAGGAAGGGGGAAACTGTAGTTGGGATATAAAATAAATAAATAAATTTTATAAAGAAAAAAATTAAAACTGGCTATGAACTCTTTTTTTTTTTCTTTTTTCATTTTGGTTTTTTGAGCCAGAATTTTTCTGTGGCTTTGGAGGCTGTCCTGGAACTAGCTCTTGTAGACCAGGTTGGTCTAGAACTCACAGAGATCCACCTACCTCTGCCTCCCAAGTGCTGGGATTAAAGGTGTGTGCCACTACCACCTGGACTAACTATGAATTCTTAGATAAAAGTTTTTTTTAATTGTAAAAAATGATGAGTGGAAGGGATGAAAAACACAAAACAGTCCTAGTTTGGGGTAATACATATTCTTCCCTTTAAGTTGCTTTTTAAGCCTGCTGTAGTACCTGAGGCAGAATGAAATATATTTGAATAATGTTTATCTCCTTATCTGTTGTTCTAATAGAAAGCAGTTTTTCTATTTTTAATATTAACTATATTAAACAAACAACATCAAATGGTCCTTTAGCTTTCTAGCTCATTTTCTTAAAAAATAATTTTACCTTTTCTGTTATTAACACAAAAATGTTCCTGATTGATATTGAGAGTGAAAATTCCTTAAGAAACATCTATTGGAGGCTAGAGTGATTGTTCAGAGGTTAGAAACAATAGATGCTTTTCAAGAAGACTTACTTGTGTTCATTTCTAGTACCCAACATAGCATCTCACAACCTTCTGTAATTTCAATTTCAAGAGATCTGAAATTGACACGCTCTTCTGGTTTCTGTAGATGCCAGATACAGGGGCACCAGGAATACAAGTGGTGTACAGACATACACACAGAAAATATAATTCATACACACAAAGAAAAATAAACTCATTTACTGATCATGCTATAATGTTTTGTACCTTATGAGGACTTCTGTCACTGATATTTTTATTAGATCACATCTATTCTGCTTTCTGTTAAAGTTCAGGCAAAGGAAAGCTTCAAACAATCATGATTTATACCTGTCTAATATTATTCACCATGGAAATGTGGTCTTGAACTCTTTGCATTGTCATTTTATTAGTTTTAAGACAATATTGATTTTTAATTGTCTTTGAGTTTCTAAGAAGTATGTTTTCCCACTTCATCATGACACAGCATTTTCCTTTTCCTTTTGTTTTCATATACACCTAATATGGATTAAGAGTTTGGGGTCTCTTTGAATACATGGACCATATGATTTATGCTTTATTTGGTCTATATTTCCTTAGCTTAAATTTGGAACCATGGAAAGAGAACAAATGATACTTAAGAACATAATAAAGCAAAGGAAATGGAGCTAAATATAATAAAATAAACATGAAATAATACAAGGAAATAAAATCAGTTTGTAAGATATTTGGTTAAGAGAGGAGTTTCTGGAAATGAATAACATGAAACTGATTAAAGATAATGAAACTAGGTGAGCCAAATCTCAATTTAAATGCTATTCCAGTCTTAGGTTATATCCAAAGAAGGAGTATTGCGGTAAATAAGGATCAGGATAAACAAATAGGCCGAATAGATGTTTATTCAGGGAGAAATAACTTACAACCTAGACAGATGAACACCAGGAAATTCAACCCGATCCTCTCCTGTCCGAGTCACGCCAGAAAGAGAGAGCCTTTCCTGGCCCCCTCCGACCTCCTTCCACAGGTCACTTCTGCCCATGGCTCCACCCCCCAATGGGCGTGGTCAGTGCCACAGAAGGAGACAAAGTGAATATCCCACTACAATTCCCCTTTTAGTCTAAAGAAAAGATTTAGGCTTAATACAAAACTATATACAAAACAGTGAATAACAAGTGTGCTCTAAGAAAAGGAAAATCGAGAACAAAATGACCTACATATCTAGTCCTAGGGTGACGGCATAATGGAGTTTACAATAGAGTTGTCCTAAGCTGGAAAACGTAAGTCTAGTACCTAATATATCTAACTAGGAAGAGAGAATAATAGTTGTGATAGTTTAATCTTCAACCTCATCAAGACCTGAGAAGGAAATTAACAATACTAGAGTAGACAGGAAATGCAGATGGACAACTTCCAAAAGGTGCAGCAAGGACAGAAACAGCAAGCCACCTGAACAGTCACCCTAGGTCTCACAGCGACGTTGGTACACCCAGATTTTGCTAAGGCCAAGAGAACTTGACAGACCACAACAACAGCAGGGAAATAGAATGGCTGTCTTACCCTGACTTGGCAAGGTCAAGCAGTCTTCTATATTTGTCTCCTGCAAGCACATAGGACTGTATGTCCAAATCAGTGGTCAAGGTGGGGGCAATTCTATGCCTAACAGGCCATTAGCTGAGGCAAGATTGAACTCCAGCAGGAGCAACAACAGTGTCCAACATATTTTCGGGAAAGTGCATGGTGCTGTCAGGAGCAACAGTGTCTCATGTCAATGGAGTACTAATTTTAAAACATTTAAATGCCATGTTCTGCATGTCTATGAAGTGATTGAAGATTAAGCATCTATATCTGACTAATCTCATAGGTACAGGAAATGTTAGTGAAGATAATCTGTAATACTCAGGAATTTAGCTAAAAAGACTGATTAAAACTTTCCTGAGTAAAGCAGGAACAAATACTTAAACAATATAACTATTTACATATACCTACATGTAAATCCCTAAAATAGAGGTAGAGTATAAGTGTCAAGACAAGAGGTAGAACTATAAAGGGCAGCAAGATAAATATCCCAAATTGTATCAATATACAAAATGTCTTGAATACAGGAAAAGTATACATACATAGAATATGGTAAAAAATAATGTGCATAAAATATTATAAGTGGAAACATTTAACACAATGTAACAAAATATAAACTTAATTTTACATAGCTTACCACATAAGAATACACAACAATGTAAGCTGTAAAATACTATCTCATTCTTACTCAAATTCTCAAGAAAATAGGCTAATCTACCTATATCCCGAGCCTTTTAGGGCCATATGGGAACTGCTCTGTAAATATTTCTTAGATCACAGAGGTTCCTCTGTTTCAAATACATAGTGAAGTGATTTTTTTTTTGGTAACAGAAATTACCCAGTTTTTTAATAATTTGGAGAACCATCACTAGAACAACTTGCATGAAGACTTCCGCTGTTGTGATCCCCCCCCCTTGTTTAGGTAATACAATGCACAGTTAACTGAAGTAGACTGAAAAAGAAATAGTGAATAGAATCTCTCTCTCTGTCTCTCTCTCTGTCTCTCTCTGTCTCTCTCTCTCTCTCTGAAAACCCAAATTTGAGGACTCATGTCAAGATCACTGCAGCAGTAAGCACACATTTCCATGTAGCCTGAATGAAACAGCAGAAAACCAGAGAGAGAAGAATTGTGATTTCCAGGTGTGCAGTCATTTACATGAACCAATGGTATTATGTGGAAGAGAGTGAGGATGTGGATGCCATTGCAAAAGTGCCCATTTCTCAGAAATTCCATCATCAAACACTGTGTCCCCTTCAATGATGCATTGGCCATCTTTCTACAGTTTCCTGTTTTACTTTTCCACTTGACAAAATAAAACCATTCCAGATTAGTTGAGGTTACAAATCTAAATACTTATAAATACATGGACCCCTCAGGAAATATTTGGTTGACAAATAGAGTTTGATCAATTTTCTCCTTATATAGATGCAATTACACAAAATGCAGGGTATTCTACCTGTCATATTCCCAACAGAAGTATCAGTAATTGTGACATAACTGATCATATGCATCTTTTGAAACTTGTCAGTACCATTATGTCACCAATTTTGCTAGAGTAAATGCCATGAAGAATTTAAGTAGACTAGCTTGGGGCTTTTAGTGATCTTTCATCTTTCACATTTCATCTACTTGAGCAGAACATCCAACAGCATTGCTATGAAATGCTAGTGATAAGGAGAGTGGTGGGGAAATTTATTTTAGGGATCACATCACTTCTTTCTTGCTTTTACCCTTCAAAGAATGACTATCAATCATACTCTAGCCATATTTTTGAAGGTGAGTTATCAGTCTTCAATATTCTACAAAGCCAATAGCATCATGGTTTTTCACCATAGGAAGTTTTCTTCCTTGCTTCCTCCTATGGAGAAATGTGAACGAGAAAACACAAAATGTAAATTAGATGTAGAAGTGTTGATGAAATCTGTTGAAACTCACATAATTCCCACACTGCTTCAACTAACTTTGTATTTCAAGCTATCAAAAGTTAGACATTTTGCCTATAAACTGACACTCATGCGCCAACAGAAGGAAAGCTTCTCTAGAAGTGATCTCAAACAAACTTAAGTTTATTGTTTCCTAACCTAGATTCCCCTTCTTCATGAATAATACCTAGAAACTTCTGCACATTAATAATTGTAGGGTTTGTTTGTTTTTTAGAATGCATCTTTGAAAAATTATGTACACACACACACACACACACACACACACACACACACATATATATATATATATATATAGTCACTAAAGATAGAAGCTCCTTCTGGCCATTAAACAATGTATGTTCTCTTTTCTTATTGCATTTCTTTCTTTGATGGTTAGTTTGTGTTTTAACTTTTTCTAATTTTTCAGAGATGTGAGCAAGGGCCAAACAGTCTAATTTTTCAACTTCAGTTTTAAATGGATATATAAAGCAATGAGTTCCTTTAAGTATCTTCATATATGTGTTTTCTTATTTGTCTTCTTGCTCTCAGTCATCTACTAGACTGATTAGGCTGGTTTTCTTCATCATACACCCCCCCCATCTTTGCTTTTATGTCACATGCACTGTTAACCTTCCCCCAGCCACTTAAGTTTTCTTCTACCCTTCTTGTAGTAACCTTTCTAGTTTTACAGTATACAAATGGACACAATTTTGTGTATCATGTGTAAGAGTGAAATATTCTGTCCTGCTGGGATACCCCTTAATCTAAAATGTAAGAAGCTCATGTTTTCTTTGCAACATTGAAACTGAGTTAGTTCCAGGTGTTAGGTGTTAAGGGCTTCCTTTCCTAGTTTTTTTTTTTTTTTTTTTTTTTTTTTTTACAAGCTTCCTAGTTTTTCTACATGTGCTGAGTTATTTCTAGGCCTGGGGAGTTCTATAACAATAACATTATAAAGTTGATGGGAGATGTCATTCTGTAAATATGTTTTTCTTATTGGTTAATGAATAAAACACTGTTGGTAATAGGAAGGCAAGATAGGTGGGCTAGGAGATAAGGTGGATTCTAGGAGATGTAGTGGGAGAGTCAAGATGCAGCAACTTGAGAGGGAGAGGTCCAGATCCTCTCTCTGGTAAGATAAGACAATGGGGAAACACTTAGATTAATAGAAATGGGTTAATATTTAAGACAGAGCTAGCCAATTAGAAATGCTAGTAACAGGCCAACAGCTTTAAATCTAATACAGCATTATTTGGGGCTGATGCAACTCTGGCACTAGGCTGGCAGGAAAAGTACTCATAACAAAATGATGCCCAACATGGGTACTAAGAATTTCCACTTAAAACTTGACAAAAGTTTAAAAAGAGCATTTAGAAACAAAAGAACAGAGACAAGGCTTCTTGGTAGCAGCATTTTTCTTGGGAATGCTGTTTTGCTAGATACAAGCAGAAACACAAGCTGCTCCTTTTAGTGATGATTTCCGACTCACCATGAGCGGCAAAAAACAAAACAAAGAAAGAAACAAACAAAAAACCTCTGGGCTTTTAACAGAGGCCCTGCTAACAACTGAATGGTGTTTACCAGCAGCTGGCAGTGGCATCTTCAAGCTGGCACATTACTGCTTGATGGCATACATGCATGGGACACAAGGAGATTGATTACAAAGTATGATCTCATGTTTGAGAGATCATCCAGGTGTGACCTGTTCTTCTTCAAATGAAAAAGGAAAAACCATAGACTGTTCCTTGGAAAGTCCCCAGACTGTCCATTTGGCCAGGTGTGACCCAGACAGGGCTCTTCATCTGGAATCATATGTTCCAGGGTTGTGGGCCAAGGCCTGTGAGAAACTTTTTATCCCTTTTCTTTCTTTGCAAAGTAAAGTCTTTCATATTTTGGCTTTCTCTTGGCTGTACATTTAGAGCCTTCAGTTATTCCACAAAGTGATGATTCAGTAACTAGCCCTATTTAACAAAATCAGCTTAGCATATAACCACTAGCCACATCACCATAGTAACCTTTCTTGTTCTCATAATTCCTGATCTTTCCACCCATGTCAACATCCATTCTTTGTGATTTTCTATATTCTGCTTACAAGAACTATTCTCCTTCCCCTTTCCTACAGCCTTGCTCTGCAAACTAAAGTCTTTCACTGGCCAAAAAAAAAAAAAGAGAGAGAGGGAGAGAGAGAGAATAAAGATTTACAGTAAAAACAAATTAAGATAAAGTAAAACCTTTAAAGGTTTACAGTGTGTTTTAAAATATACTTAGTCTCGGAATAGAAAAACAAACAGGATAAAGTGTTTTTCCTTGGGCATTGATGGCATGGTGGCACACACTTTTATTCAAGTACTCAGGAGGCAGAGGCAGGAGAATCTCTGTGAGTTCAAGGCTAACCTGGTCTACAGAGCTAGTTCCAAGACAGGCTGCAAAACAATACAGAGAAACCCTGTTTGCAAAACAAACAAACAAATAAGCAAAAGGGATAAAGTGGTTAAAAACAAAAAAAGTAAATAAAGTGAGTAGCTGAGTGTGGTGGTACATGAGTATAAGCCTTTAATTCCAGCACTCAAGAGGCAGAGGTAAGCAAATATCTGTGATTTCAAGGTCAACCTGGTATACAGACTGAATTCCAGGACAGGCAAAAGTTACACAAAGAAACCCTGTCTCAAAAAAATGAAAAAATAGAAGTAAAAGGAATAGAGTATTAAAAATGCTGCATGAAGATGGAAAGTACATGGAGACTCTGGATACTGTATGCTAATGTGTTGTCTTTGATTGTTGATTTTCAAAGTCTGTTTATGGTACTTAAAAACTTAAAGATTCCCTGGATCAAATATTTTCTAGAATCTTGGCTTTTAGAAAGAAGCTATTATTGAATTGTTTTTCATTCTTCAGATGCTATTCTTAATTCATATGTACAAGGGCAAGCATACACAGAAGAACCTTGAAAAGATTCAATGAAATTAAATTCTCTTAGTAGAGGCAATGCTAAGAATAAATCCATATTAAGGTGTCATAGGAATTATAGAAATGATATTATTCAGTGCTATTTTATTAAGTGGAAATTTATGATATGATATGGTGAATATTTTTCAAGTTATTTGTGCAAATGTAAGTATATAAAGTGAAATAAGGCATACTTACTTTGTTAGTATTAGTTTATTGTATGTAGCTCTAAATAAGTCATTTCCAAATGAATGTAAATTGATACTTCCATTGATGTCAAGTGATATTTTTATAGTAATTTAAATGTCATGCTCCTTTGTGCTGTACCAAAAACCTGGAATATAGAAACTGAGATTAGGAGCCACTCATGTATTCATTATTTTTCAAGACTATTTTTGAAAAGACACCATTATTTGGTATATTTGGTCACTGAAATATCTAATCTGTGGTTTTCATAGACTGTTAGTGACTCAGTGATTCTCTAAAAAGTACTCTCTTAGTTGTTTCCAAATTGATGTAGAACAGGACATTTCTTCTACACTAAGCTATAGAATCTATATCTTATCCTCATTCTATACCACCTGTTTCTATGTAGTCCGCAGGCTTGCTTGAGGAACAAAATCTTGCATTTTTTGTAGAATTTGTTAAGTATGTGCTGCTCTTCCCCAGACATATTTGTTTTTGCTGAATAAGTAGGCTTTCAAAGCCTTTATTCTCACAACATACCTGCTACCCCAAAAGATACTTTACCTCAAGTGAAGTTGTATTTCAAAGATAAACATTGCTTCTATATTAGTTCCTTAGAGAGATACAAGATTGGACAAGTAAATAGTGACAATTCATTAGAGAACAGATCTTTATCAGCATGCTATATCATTACATGCCATCTCTTGGACTGTTAACATACAAGATAGCATCATATTGACAGGAAAGCAAAATACAACACTTTGGGAAGATGAAAAAAAATACAAAACTAACCTTTTGTTATATTCTAGAACCACCATAAATTTGATTCCCAGTTTTTCCAGTTTATTGGTTATTTTTTCTGGTTAGGTTGATGTATGAGAGACTGGTAATAAAAATGAGCTAAAATCATTATTACCATACATTTCTCACTTAACTCATTATAATTTCCTTGACATTATATTTCTATTTTCTTACTTGAATGAAAATCATTTTGATTAGCATCACATTTATAAAATCTTAATGACTCAATATTTAGCATAAGTGGTTCTCTGTAAGGGAGAAACAAGAGGCACAGTGCATGCTGCTTATAAGACTAATAGAAATAATTAAGTTAATCATAGGAAATTTTGTTTCAAAACATTCTTGATGTAAGGAAGTGATTACAAAGAATGAGAAAATTTTCATTTATAAAATGCCTTCTTCAATCTTTTCACAGTGCTAAGGATAAAGAAATTTAAAATGTCTTTCTGATTCATTCTCAGTAAGAAGCTAGATTTTAAAATTGAAAATTACCTCTTTGACACAGTCAATAACTTAATGTACCTATATATTTAATCAGTGGTAGTTTATAAAACTAGGTTAACATTAGTAAAATACGTATGTTCCTTGTAGAAGTATTCTACGTAGCCAAAAATGCCTACTATGTGAAAGCCATATTTGTTGATACTGAAAGTTTGTTCTTGACATCATAGAATGGTACATAGCATGTGAGAAGACATGTAGCTTTGAAACCTTGTCATAGAAAACAGTTTTGTTGAGTATAACTCAGCATTTTTAGTAATTTTCCTTCATTGATCCAGAATAAGGAATAAGCATATTCTCAGTGTTATTCAGATACTTTATATCTCCACCCACCTATCTCCTGTTCAATGGAAAATATATAAACACATTCACACATTCATACATACATATGTATGAGTACACATATATAATATATAATATAAATATATATAAATTCACATACATACATTTTAGATACATTGAACATGTAGTCTTATATTGGAGCTAAATATTATTCAAAATATTTTGGATTTGTCTAATTGTAGTTGCTTTATAATATTTATAAGGGATAAACTATGTTCTAACAACTCAAGCTACCTAAAGGGAAATTGTTTAATATGAACCAGTAAATTTAAATGACTTACATATGCATAAAAATCAATAAATTATGGTAGTTCAAATATTTGTACCTCCACCGAGAGTAAATCATTAAAAGTCTGCACATTTTACAGTTAAATATTTGAAATAAATTAATGCATTTTTTTGAAAAAGAGAATTTAGGAACGGTGGAGGATCTACATGGTAAGAAATTATGTATTTAAAAAAAACTTGGGAATTCCCAATTAGGATAGAATTCACTCAATAAATGGAATAATATTTGGATCATCAATAGCTATATAGAAATATGAATTCTCCATTTATCATTATTTAGTTTTTACCTGACAGATTTGTTTCTATTATATTGAGTATCATTCTTTTTTTCACACTTTTTTTTATATTTTTTTTATTTTATTTAATTTTATATAACAAAGTCCAATTAAATGAAAACAAACATTTATACACAATATTTGGGAATTTGGGTGTCGTTCTTCCAAGCTACTTCCTGCTGATAAGGGGCGCTGTCTTGGGGCGATTCGAAGAAGATTCAGATATCCTGGCTGTAGTCTGTAGGGCTATTTTGTCCAGCTGTTTTGAATGTAGGATTAGCTTGTATTCTGTTTCAGGCCGTCTGGTGTGATCAAACCTCATTAGTCTGGAAGGAATCCACATCTTTTCATTTTCTGTGGAAACAAAAATAGAAATCCTTTTCCCCAGTAACTTGTCCTTCAACTTAAATTTTGGAGTCAAAGCATTTTTTAAATTTAATTTATTGTTTTACATATCGATCCCAGTTCCCTCTCCCTCCCTCCCTCCCTCCCTCCTTCCCTCCCTCCCAACCCTCCCTCCCTCCTTCACTCCTTTTTACCCTCTCTGCCCTCTCACATGCACTCTAAACACCCTCCCCTCCCATCCCCCCACACCAATTCCATGTGTAGGGGAATGCCATCCAGTTGGGGTCATGTAGATCTGACAGATCCTGTGAAGTAGGGACTAGGGCTTCTCTCCTGTCTCTAGATTAAGGCAGTTATCCCTCCATGGGGGATATGTTCGCAAAGTCCTTTTGTGCACCAGGGATACATCCTGGCACCACTGTCTGAGGTCCCTTAGACTGCTCAGTCCTTCTGGCTGAGACGCATATTCAGGGAGGCCTGAATCAGTCCCATGCTGGCTTCCCAGCTATCAGTCTGGGGACCCTTTAGCTCCTCCTTGTTCAGGTAAGCTGTCTCTATGTGCTTCTGCCGCGTGGTCTTGTCCTATCCATCTGCTTCTGGGTTCTAGTTCGACTCAGTGTTTATGTATGTGTGTTTGCTTCTATTTTCAACAGGCATTAGTTGAGGGCTCCATGGAGAAGTTAGTTGTTGATCTCACTCTCCGGGAAGGGCATTTATGATAGCCTTTCCATGGAAGCTGAGATTGTTAGTTGGGAGCAGTCTTGTAGTTCTCTCGACCTTTCTTTGTGTTCAATTTTATCTTCAAACCAATATTGGCTTCCTCTTTTATGTTCTCTCTCTCTCTGTCTCTGTCTCTCTCTCTCTTTCCTATCTTCTATTCCTAACCAGGCTCAATCTTCCTGGTCGCACAGGTTTTCCTTTCCTCCCCCTCATTTTCTCCTACTTCTCTCTCCATTCGCTGTCTTCCCCCACTTCACTTGAGCTCTGGGGGACTTGTCCCTTCCCAGTTCTGTGAGGGGCTTTATATGAAACTCTTAGAATACACCTTGTATCCTAGTTCATCTGGTGATGTGAATTATAGGCTGGTGATCATTTGATCTAGGTCTAAAATCCATATATGAGTGAGTACATACTGTGTTCCTCTTTTTGTGACTGGGTTACCTCATTCAAGATGGTTTCTTCAAGTGCCATCCACTTGCCTGCGAATTTCAAGATACCATTATTTTTTTCTGCAGAGTAGTATTCCATTGTGTAGATGTGCCACATCTTCATTAACCATTCTTCAATTGAGGGGCATCTAGGTTGCTTCCAGGTTCTTGCTATTACTAATATTGCTGCTATGAACATAGTTGAACAGATGTCTTTGTTGCATGGATGTGAATCCTTTGGGTATATGCCTAAGAGGGGGATTGCTGGGTCCTGTGGTAAACTAATTCCCATTTTCCTGAGGAACCGCCATACTGATCTAAAAAATGGCTGTATGAGTTTGCACTCCCACCAGCAGTGGAGGAGTGTTCCACGTTCTCCACATCCTCTCCAACATAAGTCATCACTGGTGTTTCTAATTTTAGCAATTCTGGCGGGGTAAGATGGTATCTCAATGTTGTTTTGATTTGCTTTTCCCTGATAGCATGATAAAGGTATTGGAGAGGTCAGGGATAACAGGAACATACCTAAACATAATAAGAGCAATATACAGCAAACCAACTGCCAACATCAAACTGAATGGAGAGAAACCTAAGCCAATTCCTCTAAAATCAGGAACAAGACAAGGCTGTCCTCTTTCTCCATATCTCTTCAATATCGTACTAGATGTTCTAGCTAATGCTATAAGAAAACAAAAGGTGATCAAGGCGATCCAAATTGGAAAGGAAGAAGTCAAACTGTCTCTATTTGCAGATGATATGATGGTTTACATAAGTGACCCAATAAACTCTACCAGGGAACTCCTACAGCTGATAAACACCTTCAGCAAACTAGCAGGATACAAGATAAACTCAAAAAAATCAGTAGCCCTACTTTTTTCAGATGACAAAGTGGCAGAGAAAGAAATCAGAGAAACATCACTCTTTACAATAGCCACAAGCAACATAAAGTATCTTGGTGTAACGCTTACCAAACAAGTAAAAGACCTATATAATAAGAACTCTGTGACTCTAAGGAAAGAAATTAAGGAAGATACCAGAAAATGGAAAGATCTCCCATGAGATTGGTTAGGTAGGATTAACATAGTAAAAATGGCAATCTTACCAAAAGCAACCTACAGATTCAATGCAATCCCCATTAAAATCCCACCACAATTCTTCACCGACCTTAAAAGGATTATAATCAACTTTATATTGAAAAACAAAAGACTAAGGATAGCCAAAACAACCCTAGACAATAAAAGAACTTCAGGAGGCATCATCATTCCTGACTTTAAGCTCTACTACAAAGCTATAGTTCTGAAAACAGCCTGGTTTTGGCATAAAAATAGACTGATAGACCAATGGAATCGAATTGAAAATCCTGATATTAATCCACGTACCTATGAACACCTGATTTTCGACAAAACAGCTAAAATTATACAATGGGGCAAGGACAGCATCTTCAACAAATGGTGCTGGCACAATTGGATGAGGGTGTGTAGAAGACTGCAGATAGATCCATGTCTGTCAGCATGCACAAAACTCAAGTCCAAATGGATCAAAGACCTTAACATCAATCCAGCCACATTGAACCTCTTAGAAGAGAAAGTAGGAGGTACCCTTGAACAAATTGGTATAGGAGACCTCTTCTTGAACATAACTCCAGGGGCACAGACACTGAAAGAAACAATTAATAAATGGGACCTTTTCAAACTTAGAAGCTTCTGTAAGGCAAAGGACACAGTGGACAAGACCAAACGGTAGCCCACAGACTGGGAAAAGATTTTCACCAACCCTATATCCGACAAAGGGCTGATCTCCAAAATACACAAAGAACTAAAGAAACTAGTCAACAAAACACCAAATAACCCTATTAAAAAATGGGGTACAGAACTGAAGAAAGAATTCTCAATGGAGGAATTCAAAAAGGCTGAAAGACACTTAAGAAAATGCTCCACATCCTTAGCTATCTGAGTATCTTTCAAATAATATTTATTACTCAATTGGCAGGAACACAGAGTATATGGTATCAAACTGTATGCTGAGACTACAAAATCAGTGACAAAAAATTAAATACATGGTCTGTATTTAACTTAGGGAGGAAAGGGTTTGATTTTTTCATACTTCCATATCTACGGGTTTCAGAGAGCAAAATTAAAGAAGACAGGAACCAGGAGACCAGATCGCATGCAGAGGATATGTAAGAATCCAGCTAATTGGTTTGCTCCATATGGCTTGCTCAGCCTGCTTTCTTATTCAACCCCTTCCCACCATCCCATTGATGGTCTCAAAAACAATTAACTAGGCTCTTCCATGTAAATTACTACTTAAGAAAATGACCAATATCCTCACAGCCTGATATTATGATGGCATTGTTTTATTTAAGGTTCCTTTCTCTCAGGTGACTCTAGGTTTTGACAAGTTGATAAAAAAAATTAGCCAGCACACAAAAACAGAAACAAACAAACAAAAAAAAAAAAAAGAGAGAATCAAGAAAAATGCCAGTCATGAGTTTTCCTGTATATTCATACCTGATTGACAGAACAGACAAAGAACATGTCTATTTATGAGAATGGAGTTCTCTACACATTGGTAAGTTGTTTTGTTTTGACATCTGACAATTACATGTTTATCAGTCTTGTGGAGATAAACACCAAAAATCAGTTTGTTTTCTTGTAGATTCTTTATTTTAAAATATAATGCTATGCCAATTCAGTTATTGGTCATAGGAACAATCAGGAAATAACTTTGTTATGTATAAGTTTACTTACAGGTTCTCTGTAAGCATAAAAACCTTATGGTTTGATAGAAAACAACCCCCAAAGGAAGTGGCACTGTTAGGAGGTATGGCCTTTTAGATTAGATGTGTCCTTGTTGGAAGAAATGTGTCACTGTGGAGGATGGCTTTAAGTTCTCAGAAAACTTCCTGTTACTTGTAAGATGTAGGACTCCTAGCCAT
The DNA here is from genome assembly GCF_943737965.1 of Phodopus roborovskii. NCBI lineage: Eukaryota > Metazoa > Chordata > Mammalia > Rodentia > Cricetidae > Phodopus > Phodopus roborovskii. The sequence goes on along the minus strand of NW_026126092.1, from coordinate 152,447 downwards.
TTCTCCAGCACCATATCTGACTATAAAGTGCCATGTCCCATCATGATTAAAATAGACCTAAATAGACCTAAACTCTCAACTGTAAGGCAGGCACCCTAATTAAGTGTTTATATGAGTCTCCTTTATAGGAGTTGCTGATGCCATGATGTGTCTTCATATCGATAGAAAACCAAAATAAGATAGTTATAAAGAGATAAAAAGGAAACTAGAAGAGGAAGTTAAGATTGGGATGGGATAGGAGAGTAGAGTAAGGGGGGAAATGGGATGAGAAAACTAACACTAAATTGATGGGAGATGTCATTCTGTAAATATGTTGCTCTTATTTCTGACGCAGGTGGTGTTGCCAGGAGCAGTTATGTCTCACTGTGAATAAAAACCCTAAACATTTTAAATGCCATATTTTATAGCTCTTGAAAGGTTTGAAGAATGCCTAACCATTTCAAATACATCTCTGTATATCTTGAAAACCTAAATAATTTAACACTGTTTTGACTATCATAGGTAACTATATATAATCTGTACTAAATTATACATTTTAAATGAGGTATATAAACATAATACCTAAACAAGAGGATATATATATATATATATATATATATATATATATATATATATATATCACAAACTGACCCTAAATTTTTATCAATAAATGAAAATCCATTCCAAAACAAATTATTCTTATCTATACCATAATCCCCTTTTTACTTTAAAGAGATTAGTTGAGATCATTAACCATGTATAACCAAGCCCATTTAAATGAAAACAAACATTTATAGACAGTATTTGGGAATTTGGATGTCGTTCTTTTCAAACTGCTTTCTGCTGGTAGGGGGCGCTGTCATGGGGGATCCTAAGGAGATGCAGAAATACTGGCTGTAGTGGTCTGCCTTGTTCCAGCTGTTTTGAATATTGGATCACCTGCTGTTTCAGGGGGTCTGGCTTGATCAAACCATGGTAATCTAGAAGAAATCCATAGTTTTTTATTTTCTGTGGAAACAAAAATAGAAATCCTTTTCTCCAGTAACCTGTCCTTGAACTTAAATTTTGAAGTCAAAGCATTTTTAAGATATATAAATTGGATTAATGTAGTAGCAATGATAATCAAATGTATTGTAACAATTATTCCTTCTTTAGCAATTGAGCAATTCAAAGACAATACCATAGCATACAGTATCCAGACTCTTTGTATGCTGTCTATCTTCATGCAGCTTTTTTTTTACTCCATTTCTTTTACTTTTATTTTTTCATATTGAGAGAGGGTTTCTCTCTGTAACTTTGGTTGCCCTGGAATTCACTTTGTATACCAGGTTTACTTTGAAATCACAGAGATCTGCTTGCCTCTGCCTCCTGAGTGCTGGAATTAAAGGTATGTGCCACCACACCCAGCTATTCTCTTTCTTTTTACTATTCTTTTGGAAACCATTGTATCCTGTATCCCGTTTTTTTCCTCTCTTAAGCTTACATATATTTTAAAACACACTGTAAACTTTTAGTGTTTTTTTTTTAAATCTGAATCTGTCTTTACTGTAAATCTTCATTTTTTGTAGTTACGATTCTTTTATCTGGTAAACAACATTGCTAAAATGAAAGCTACAGCTATTTTTTTGCCATGGTCTATCCACGATGGCAGGCGGTGGGGGTTGGGGGGTAAGTTTACTGCCAGAATTGAGAGCTGTCATCACTGTCTTGGTCTATGCTACCATCAAGCAGCATGCTGCCAGCTTGGAGATGTGGTCACTGCCATTGTCAGCTCTCCTACACACAATTAGCAGAGCCATTTGTGTTTTTTGTTTGTTCATTTGTTTGTTTGTTTTGCTTTGTTTTTTGCAGCTATGCTGAGCCAAGTAAGTTGTCTTAAAGGAGACTCACAGTTTCCGCCTCTAGCAAAACAGAGCCCAACTGGAAAAAAAAATAAAGATGCTACAAAGAAGCCTTGCTTGTTGTTTCTAAAACCCTTTCTTAAGGTTTTTTAAAGTTTTAAGTGGAAGTTCTTTTTATTTTTATTTATTTATTAATATTTTTATTTTTTATTTTACATATCTATCACAGTTCCTTCTCCCTCCCTCTTTTGCTCTCAACAACACACTCATACCCCCATCCACCCTCCCCTCCCATTCTGCCCCACTCCAAATGTAGGGTGATGCCCTCCAGGAGGGTTCATCTAAATCTGTCAAGTCATTAGGAATAGGTACAAGGCCATCTCTCATGTCTCTAGGATAAGGGAGTATCCCTCCATGGGGAATGTGCCCCCAAAGTCCTATTGTGCACCAGGAATACAACCTGGTTCCACTGTCTGAGGTCCCTTAGACTGCTCAGGCCTTCTAGCTGAGACCCATGTTCAGGGGGACTGAGTCAGTCCTATGCTGGATTCCCAGCAATCAGTCTGGGGGCCCATTAGCTCCTCCCTGTTCAGGTCAGGTGTCTCTATGTGTATCTTCACCCTGGTCTTGTCCTCCCTCTCTGCATCTGGATTCTAGTTCAGCTCAGTGTTTAGTTGTGGGTGTTTGCTTCCCTTTCCATCAACTACTAGATGAGGGCTCCACAATGGTGGATAAGTTAGTTGTCGATCTCACTATCAGGAGATACATAATTTTTAGTTGGGGTCAGTCTTGTAGGCCTCTGGACATTTATCTAGGTTCAGTTTTCTCTTGAAAACTATAATGGCTCCCTCTTTATGGACTCTCTCTCTCTTTCTCTCTCTCTTTTCTTTTGTTTATTCATCCCCTGACTCAATCTTCCTAGTCCCACATGCTTTCTTCTCCTCCCCTTCTCTTTCTCCTAATTCCCTCTCCTTTTACTGATCCCCAACTCCCCATAATCTCTGGAGATCTTTTCCATTTCCCCTATTGTGAGGAACTGTACATGAATCTCTTAGAATCCTCAAGTATCCTAGTTTCTCTAGCAGTGTGTATTATAGGCTGGTGAACCTTTGATCTATGTCTAAAATACATGTATGAGGAAGTACATACCATGACCCTCCTTTTATGACTAGGTTACCTCATTCAGGATGGTTTCTTAGCAGTGTGAATTATAGGCTGGTGATCCTTTGCTCTATGTATAAAATCCATGTATGAGCAAGTACATACCATGACCCTCCTTTTATGACTAGGTTACCTCATTCAGTAAGGTTTCTTCAAGTTCCATTGACTTGCCTGCAAATTTCAAGATTTCTTTGTCTCCCCCCCCCCCCGCAGAATAATATTCCATTGTGTAAATGTGCCACATCTTCTTTATCCATTCTTCAGTTGAGGGACATCTAGATTGCTTCTAGGTTCTTTCTATTACAAATAATGCTGCTATGAACATAGTTAAGTACATGTCTTTGTTTCATTTGGGTAAATGCCTAAGTGTGGGATTGCCAGGTCCTGTGGTAGACTGATTCCAATTTTCCTGAGGAAGCGCCATACTGATCTCCAAAATGATTGTACAAGTTTGCACTCCCACCAGCAGTGGAGGAGTGTTCCCCTTTCTCCACATCCTCTAAATTATCATTGGTGTTTCTAATTTTAGCCATTCTGGCAGAAGTAAGAGGTATCTCAAAGTTGTTTTGATTTAATTTCCCTGATAGCTAAGGGTGTTGAGCATTTTCTGAAGTGTCTCTCAGCCTTTTTGACTCCCTCTATTGAGAGTTCTTTATTCAGTTCTGTACCCCATTTTTAATAGGGTTATTTGGTGATTTGTTGATTGGTTTCTTGAGTTCTTTGTATATTTTGGAGATCAGCCCTCCTTCAAATGTAGGATTGGTAAAGGTCTTTTCCCAGTTGGTGGGCTGCCATTCGGTCTTGGCAACTATGTTCTTTGCCTTACAGAAGCTGCTAAGTTGGAGGAGGTCCCTTTTATTAGTTGTTGATCTCAGTGTCTGTGCTACTGGAGTTATGTTCAGGAAGCTGTCTCCTGTACCAATTTGTTCAAGGGTACCTCACACATTCTCTTCTAAGAGGTTCATTGTAGCTGGACTTAGGTTGAGGTCTTTGATCCACTTGGACTTGAGTTTTGTGCATGGTGATAGATATGGGTTTATCTGTAGTCTTCTACACACCATCATACTGTGGTGTTAGCGCCACTTGTTGAAGATTCTATCCTCCTCCCATTGTATACTTTTAGCTAGTTGTCATAAATCAGGTGTTTGTAGGTGTGCGGGTTATCATCAGTACCATTGGTCTACTTGTATATTTTTGTGCCAATACCAGGCTGTTCTCAGGACAATATATCTGTAATAGAGCTTAAAGTTGGGGATTGTGATGCCTCCTGAAGTTCCTTTATTGTAAAGGGTTGTTTTGGCTATCCTGGGTCTTTTATTTTTCCATAAAATTTGATTATTATCCTTTCAAGGTTAGGGAATAATTGTGCTGGCATTTTAATGGGGATTGCATTGAATCTGTAGATTGCTTTTGGCAAGATAGCCATTTTTACTATGTTTATCCTACCTATCCTAGAGCATGGGAGATTTTTCCATTTTCTTTCTATAAAGACACAAATTTCTTATTATATAGGTCTTTCACTTGCTTGGTAAACATTGCCCAAAGATACTTTATGTTGTTTGTGATGATTATAAAGCACGATGTTTCTCTTATTTCTTTGTCAGCCCCTTTGTCATCTGAATAAAGTAAGATTTACTGATATTTTGAGTTTATTTTGTATCCTGCTAGATTGCAGAATGTGTTTATCAGCTGTAGGTGTTCCCTGGTAGAGTTTTTGAATTGCTTATGTAAACTATTATATTGTCTGCAAATAGAGACAGTTTGACTTCTTCCTTTCCAATTTGGATCCCCTTGATCTCCTTTTGTTTTCTTACAGCATTAGGTAGAAATTCTAGTATGATATTGAAGAGATATGGAGAGAGAGGGCAGCCTTTGATTGTTCCTGATTTTAGAGGAATTGGCATAAGTTTCTCTCCATTCAGTTTGATGTTGGCAGTTGGTTTGCTGCATATTGCTCTTATTATGTTTAGGTATGTTCCTGTTATGCCTGATCTCCCCAAGACCTTTATCATGAAAGGATGTTGAGTTATCTTGAAGGCTTTTTCACCATTTAGGGAGAAGATCATGTGGTTTTTCTTTTTCGGTGTGTTGGTTTTTCTTTTTCAGTTTATTCATATGGGGGATCACGTTGATAGATTTTCATAGGTTGAACCATCCCTAAACCCAGGGATGAAGCATACTTGGTCTTGGTGGATGATTTCTCTGTTGTATTCTTGGATTTGGTTTGCCAGTATTTTACTGAGTATTTTTGCATCAATATTCATCAGGGATATTGGTCTGTAGTTTTCTTTCTTAGTTGTGTTTTTGTATGGCTTGCCCACTAAAGTGATTGTGGCTTCATAAAAAGAGTTTGGTAATGAATCTTCATATCTATTGGGTGAAACAATTTGAGGAGTATTGGTATTAGCTCTTCACTGAATTTCTGGTAGAGTTCTGCGCTGAAGCAATCTGGACCTTGGCTTTTTTTGGTTGGAAGGTTTTAGATGATTTCTTCTATTTCATTATGGATTATAGGTCTATTTAAATTGTTTGTCTGGTTTTGATTTAATTTTGTAAAGTGATAGTTATCCAGAAATTTGTTCATTATCTTTGGATTTTCAAATTTTGTGAAGCACAGATTTTCAAAGTATGACCTAAAAATTGTCTGGGTTTCTTCAGTGGTTGTAATGTTCCCCTTTTTGTTCCTGATTTTGATAATTTGCATGTTCTCTGCTTGATTTTTTGGTTAGTTTGGATAAAGGTTGGTCTATCTTGTTGATTTTCTCAAAAAAAAACAACTCTTTATTGCACTGAATATTTTTATTGTTTTTCTGGTTTCTAATTTATTGATTTCAGCTCTCAAATTGAGTATTTCGTGCCATCTACTCCTCCAGGGTAAGTTTGCTTCTTTTAGTTATAAGGCTTTCAGTTGTGCTGGTAATTCTGTAATGTGACTATCCTCAGTTTTCTTCATATGGGCAGTTAATGCAATGAACTTCCCTCATAGCACTGCTTTCAATGTGCTCCATGAGTTTGGGTATGTTGTGTCCTCATTCTCATTAAAATTTAGGATGTTCTTAATTTTGTTCATTCCTTTTTTTTTATTTCTTCTTTGAGGCAGGAATGGTGCGATTGTTCATTGTTCAGTTTCCATAACTTAGTAAGGTTTCTTTGATTTGTGTTTTTGTGGCATTCCAACTTTAAAGCATGGCACTCTGAGAAGATACAGGGGAGTATTCCATTTTTTTTTGCATCAGTTGAAGATTGTTATGTCACCTAATATGTAGTTGATTTTAGAGAAGGATCCATGTGGACCAGAAAAGAGGGTATATTCTTTTGTGTTTGGATGAAATGGTCTATAGATGCCTGTTAAATCCAATTGAGACAGACTTCTGTTAGTTCTTTTGTTTCTTTGTTAATTTCTGTCTGGTGGTCCTGTCTAATTTTGAGAGTGTGGTGTTGAAGTCTTCCACTATGATTGTGTGAGGTTTTATGTGAGTTTTGTGTTTTAGTAGCCTATCTTTTAAGAATGTGGTTGCCTTTGTATTTGTGGCATAGATGCTCAGAATTGAGACTTTGTGCTGATGTATTTCTCCTGTGATGAATGTGAAATGACCTTCTTCATCATTTGTTTTTTTTTTATTTTTTTAATAACCAAGTCCATTTAAATAAAAACAAACAACATTTATAGACACTATTTGGACATTTGGGCATCATTCTTTCCAAACTACTTCCTGCTGGTAAGGGCGCTGTCATTGGGGATTCTAAGAAGATGCAGAAATCCTGGCCGTAGTCTGCAAGGATGCTTTGTCCAGCTGTTTTTAATGTAGGATCACCTGGTACTCTGTTTCAGGCGGTCTAGCTTGATCAAACCACATTAGTCTGGAAGGAATCCACAGCTTTTCATTTTCTGTGGAAACAAAAATAGAAATACTTTTCCCCAGTAACTTGTCCTTGAACTTAAATTTTGGAGTCAAAGCATTTTTTTATTTAATTTATTATTTTACATATATGGATTTTAGATATTTTAGATATAGAGAAAAGGATCACTAGCCTATAATTCATACCACCAGAGAAACTAGGATACAAGTAGGATTTTAAGAGATTAATATAAGTTCCCTCACAGAAGGGGAAAGGATTTTCTGAGGATATTGGGAGTAGAAGGTGCAGTGAGTGTAGAAGGAGCAAGAAGAAAGAGAAGGGGAGAAGGAGAAAGCATGTGGGGGTTGGTAGATTGAGCTAGGGAAGGAATAAGTGAGAGAAAACGGAGAGAGAGAGAGAGAGAGAGAGAGAGAGAGAGAGAGAGAGAGCATAAAAGAGGGAGCCATTATAGGCTTGAACAGTAAAGTGAATCTAGACAACTGTCCAGAGCCCTACAAGTCTGAACCCAACTAACAATTTCAGCAACAGTGGAAATGCTACCATAAATGTCCTTCCCTGTTATTGAGAAGGATGTCTAACTTGTCCACCATCATAAATCACTATCTGATGGAAACAGAAGTGGACATCCTCAAGTAACCATTGAGCCAAATTGGAATCAAGATGCAGAGAGCAAGGACAAGATCAAGCTGCAAAACACACAGAGACCGCTGACCTGAACAAGGAGTTGTTAATGGTCTCCATACTGATAGCTTGGTAACCAGCATGGAACTGACTCAGACCCTCTGAAAAATGGGTCTAAGTTAGAAGGCCTGGGCAGTCTAAGGAACCTTGTACATTAGAAGTAGGGTGCACAAAATGACTTTGGGAGCATATTCCCCATGGAGGGATACTCCCTTAACCTAGAGGCAGGAGAGAAGGCCTAGTCCCTACTCCAAATGACTTGACAGGTTTAGATGACCCCTCCTGGAAGGCATCACCCTACATGTGGTGTTGGGGGGATGAGAGGGAAGGGTCATCAGGGGACATGGGAGGGTGGGAGTGAGGGAAAGAAGGACGGAGGGAGATGGAACTGGGATCAATATGTAAAATAATAATAATAATAATAATAATAATAATAATAATAATAATAACAAAATGCATCTTCTTTAACTGATGATCCTCTATCATGTCTTCAACTCCTGAGATTCTCACTTTCATCTCTTATATTCTGTTATTGATGCCTGCATCTATAGTTCCTATTTACTTATCCAGATTTTCCACTTGCAGAATTCCCTTCAATTGTGTTTTGTTTTTATATTTCCATTCTCAATTTTTTGACAGTTTCCCTTATCGGTTTCTTTTCCTTGGTTATCTTTTCTTTTGGGAATTTGTTGATATCTTTCAATTATTTTCTTTGCCTTTTTCTCAATTTTTTTAAAGGAAATTTTTACTTTCCTCTTAAAGATTTCTATTGTCTTCATAAAGTTATTTTTAAGGTCATTTCCTCGTGCTTCACCTGACTTGGATTGTTCAGATTTTTATGTCATAGCTTGGCTGGCTTCTATGGGTGCCATATTGTCATTTTTTGTTATTTATGGTGTTCTTATACTGTTTGAATGTAGAATCTAAGCCTCTAGACCTTCCAAATTAGATTCTGATTTTATATATTTTAATAGGATTCTTAAGATGTTCTGTCAGTACATTAAATATCAGAAATTTTGGAATAGATCATTGGTCTATTATTTCTTTTATAATTTCTTATTTAAATTTGAAACAAGGTGGACTTACATGTCAAATCCATTTTCCTCACTCTCATATCCTCAATATTCCCCCCACCAATCCCTATCCATTCCCCTTTCTGCTGCCCAGGGAGGCTGAGTCCTTCCATGGAGAGTCTTCAAAATCTGTCATATCATTTGGGGCAGGGACCTGGCCCTGCTAAATATGTCTAGGCTGACAGAATATCCCTCTCTGTGGAATAGGCTCCCAAACCCCTATGTGTACTATGGATAAATACTGATCAATTACAAGAGGCCTGATAGATTGCCAAGTCCTCCCAACTAACACAACATTCAGGTAATCTGGGTCACTCTTATGCTGGTTTCCCAGCTATCAGGCTGGAGTCCACGAGCTCCCCCTTGTTCAAGTCAGCTGTCTCTTGGGATTTCTTGACCCCTTTGCTCATCACACTTCCCTGTATGCAATAGGATTCCAAGAGTTTGGCACAGTATTAAGCTGTGGATGTCTGTTTCTATTTTCATCAGCTACTAGATACAGGCTCTAGGATAGCTATAAGTTAGCAATCAATCTGATTATTGGGGAAGGGCATTTAAGATAACCTCTCCACTATTGCATAGATTGATAGTTGGGGGTCATCCTTGTAGATATCTGGAAATTTTCTTTGCCAGATTTCTTTTCAAAACTATAATGGCTCCCTCTATTATGGTATCTCTTTTCTTGCTCTCCTCTATTCTTTCCCTGACTCAATCTTGCTGTTCCATCATACCCATCTCTCCTCTCTTCTTCTTCCTATCTCCATTTGGCCTTCCCCCATGCTCAAAGTTTGCTTGGGAGATCTTGTCCCTTTCCCCTTCTCCAGGGATCTCCTTGTTTCCTGGCTATTCTGAAAGTGTGGATTATAGGCTGCTAATCCTTTGCTCTATGTCTAAAAACTTTATATGAATGACTACATGCCATATTTTTTTATGTGTGACTTGGTTACCTCACTCAGGATGGTTTCTTCTAGTTTCATTCATTTGCCTGTGAATTTCAAGATTCTAATTTTTTTTGTTCTTTTTGTTTTGATTTTCTTCTGAGTAGTAGTTCATTGTGTAAATATACTACATTTTCTTTTCTTTATCCATTCTTCAGTTGAGGGACATTTAGGTTGCTTCTAGGTTCTGGCTATTACAAATAAACCTGCTATGAACATAATTGAACAGATGTCCTTGTTGTATAAATGTGCATCCTTTGGGTATATGTCTAAGATTGGAGTTACTGGATATTGAGGCAGACTGATTCCCATTTTCCTGAGGAATTGCCATACTTATCCAAAGTGGCTGTACGAGTTTGCACTCTCACCAGAAGTGGAGTAGTGTACCCCCTTCTCCACATCCTCTCCAGCATAAACTTTCTTTGGTGTTTTTGATTTTAGCCATTCTGACAGGAGTAAGATGGTATGTCAGAGTTGTTTTGATTTGCATTTCCCTGATGGCTAAGAATGTCGAGCTCTTTCTTAATGTCTTAACAGCCATTTTAGATTCCTCTATTGAGATTTCTGTATGTAATTCTGTACCTACTTTGTAATTTGATTATTTGGTATTTTGGTAACTAGATTCTTGAATTCTTTGTATGTATTGGAAATCAGCCCTCTGTCAGATGTGGGGTTGGTGAAGATCTTTTCCCAGTCTGTGTGCTACCTTTTTGTCTTATTGACTGTGTCATTTGCCTTATAGAACCTTTTCAATTTCAGGAGGTACCATTTATTAATTGTTGATCTCAATGTCTATGCTACTGGTGTTCTGCTTAGGAAGCAGTCTGCTGTATGAATTCATCAATGGTACCTCCCACTTTCTCTTCTAAGAGGTTCAGTGTGGCTGGATATATGTTGAGATCTTTGATCCATTTGGACTTAAGTTTTGTGCATGGTGATAGATATGGATCTGTCTGCAGTCTTCTATAAGAAATGATCCAGTGATGTGCATAATTTGTTGAAGATGATTTCTTTATTCCTTTGTATAATTTTAGCTTCTTTGTCAACATCAGGCATTTGTAGGCATGTGGGTTAATATCAGGGTTTTCTATTTGATTTCATTTGTCTACCTGTCCATTTTTGTACCAATACAAGGAGTTTTCAGGACTATAGCTGTATAACAGAGCTTGGAATCAGGGATATTGATGGCTCCTGGAGTTCAGTTATTGTATAGTGTTGTTTTGGCTATCCTGGGTCTTTTTTTTTTTTGTATAAAGTTGAGTGTTGTTCTTTCAAAATCTGTGAAGAATTGTGCTGGTATTTTGATGGGCATGGCATTAAGTTGGTAGAGTGCTTTTGGAAACATGGTCATTTTTATTATGTTTACCCTACCTATCCAAGAGCATGGGAGATCTCTCAATTTTCTTTTATCTTCTTTAATTTCTTTCTTTAAAGACACAGAGTTCTTGCTGTATAAGTCTTTCATTTGTTTGGTAAGTGGTACAACAAGATACTTTATGTTTTTGTGGCTATTGTAATGGGTGATGTTTCTCTGATTTCTTTCCCAGTCCCTTTATTGTCTGTACATAGTGGGGCTACTGACTTTTTTATCTTGAAACCAGCCGCTTTGCTGAAGTTCTCTGGTAAACTTTTTTGGGTCACTTATATAAACTATCATATTATCTGCACATAGTGAAACTTTGACTACTTCTTGCCAATTTTTATCCCCTTGATCTCCTTTTGTTGTCTTATTGCTCTAGCTAGAACTTCAAGTACATTATTGAAGAGATGGAGAGAGTGGACAGTCTTGCCTTGTTCCTAATTTTAGAGGAATTGCATTGAATTTCTCTCCACTTAGTTTGATGTTGGCTGTTGGTTTGCTGTATATGGCTTTATTATGTTTAGATATGTTCACGTTATCCCTGGTCTCTCAAAGACCTTTATCATGAAGAGGTTTTGGATTTTGTCAAAGGCTTTTGCAGCATCTAGTGAAATGATTATATGGTTTTTCAATTTGTTTATATGGTGGTTTACATTGATGTATTTTTGTATGTTGAACCATCCCTACATCACTAGGATGAAGCCTACTTGGTCATGGTGTATGATTAATATGATCTGTTCTTTGATTTAATTTGCCAGTATTTTATTGAGCACATTTTCATCAATGTTCATGAGGGATATTGGTCTGTAGTTCTCTTAGTTGTGTCTTTGTGTAGCTTGGGTACTAAGGTAATTGTAACCTCATAAAAAGATTTTGCCAAGGACATTTCTACTTCTATTGTATGGAACACTTTCAGGAGTATTGGTATTAGTTCTTAGAATTTCTGATAGAATTTTACACTGAAACCATCTGGCCCTGGTCTTTTTTTTTTTTTTTTTTTTTTTTTTTTTTTTTTGATATGGAGACTTTTGATGACTGCATCTATTTCATTAGGGGTTATAGGTTTATTTTAATTGCTTATGTGTTTTTGATTCAATTTTGGTATGTGATACCTATCCAGAAATTCGTTGATTTCCTTTGAATTTTCAAATTTTGTGGAGTAAAGCCTTTCAAAATATGACCTGAAGATTCTCTGGATTTCCTCAATGTTCATTTTATATTCCTCTTTTAATTTCTGATCTTGTTAATTTATATGTTCTTTCTCTGTCTTTTGGTAAGTTTGGATAAAGGTTTGTCTATCTTGTTGATTTTCTCAAATAACTAACTCTTTGTTACATTGATTGTTCATATTGCTTTCCTAGTTTCTACTATATTAATTTCCACCCTCAATTTGATGATTTCCTGTTGTCTACTCCTCAGGGATGGGTTTGCTTCTTCTTATTCTAGAGCTTTCAGGTGTGCTGTTAATTCTCTAATGTTATTATTCTCCAGTTTCTTCATGTGGGCACTTATTGCTATAGACTTTACTCTTTGTACTGCTTTTAAAGTGTCCCTTATGTTTGGGTATGTTGTGTCTTCATTCTCATTGAATTCTCAGAAGTCTTTCATTTCTTTCTTTATTTCTTCCTTGACCTAGGAATGGTGAAATTGTGCATTGTTCAATTTCTATAAGTTTAGGTTTTCTGCAATTCTGTGTTGTTGTTGAATTAGATTTTAAAGGATGGCGGTCTGATAAGATACAGGGGTTATTCCAATTTTTTGTACCTATTGAGATTTGGTATATTTCCGAGTGTGTGGTTGGATTTAGAGAATGTTCCATGTGGCTCTGAGAAGAAGTGATATTCTTTTGTGTTTGGATGGACTGTTGATAAATGTCTGTTAATCCTAATTGGGTCATAACTTCTCTTAGGTACTTTGTTTCTTTGTGAAGTTTCTGTCTCATGGACATTTTTAGATTTGGAAGTAGGTTTTTGAAATCTTCCACTATAAGTATATGAGGTTTTATGTGATATTTGAGATTTAGTAGTGTTTATTTTATGAAGGAGGGTGGCTTTGTATTTGGGACACAGATGTTCAGAATTCAGACTTCATCTAGATGGATTTCTCCTGTGTTGAATAAATAAATGACCTTCTTCATCTCTTTTGATAAATTTTTAGTTTAAAGTCAATTTTTTAGATATTAGCATTGCTATACCAATTTTTTTTGGAACCATTTGATTAGAATATCTCTTCCCAACACAAAACTTTGAGGTAATGTCTGTCTTTGAAGTTGAAGTCTGTCTTCATATGCATTCTGTTTGCCTGTGTCTTTTTATAGGTGGGTTAGTCCATTAATATTGAGGGATATTAGTGACCATTGGTTATTAATTCTTGTTTGTTTGGGATTTTTTGTTCTTGATGGTATTACTTTTGGATTTCCTCCATTTTCTATTGGCTGTTAGCAAGGTAGGATTATCTTTTTCCTATGATTTGTGGATGTACTTGACTTCCTTGGGTTGGATTTTTCCTTCCAGAAAATTCTGTAGGGATGGTGTAGTTGATAAGTATTGTTTAAATCTGGTTTTATCATGGAATATCTCAGTTTCTCCATCTATAGTGATTGTAAGCCTTGCTAGGTATAGTAGTTTGCATTGGCTTCTGTGGTCTCTTAATTTTTGTATCTATCCTAGACCTTCAAGCCTTCAGAGTTTCAGAGTTTCCATGGAGAAATTCTGATAGTTTTGCCTTTTTATATTACTTATCCTTTTTCTTTGCTGCTCTCAATTTTCTTTCTTTATTCTGTATATTTCGCGTTTTGTTTATTATGTGGCAAGGGTTCTTTTATGTGGTTCTCTCTATTTGGTATTTTGTAAGCTTCTTGTACTTTCATTGGCATGTCTTTCTTTAGGTGGGAAAGTTTTCTTCTATGATTTTGTTGAATATATTTTCTGTATTTTTGAGTTTGGTTTTTTTTCCACCTTCTTCTATACTTATCATTCTTAGATTTGGTCTGTTCATGGTGTCCCACATTTCCTGGATATTTTGTGTTAGGAATTTGTTGGACTTAAGATATTCTTTGGTTGATGAATGTATTTCCCCTTGTGTGTCTTCAATGCCTGAGATTATCTCTTCAGTCTCTTGTATTCTTTTGGTTGTGCTTGCATCTGTAGTCCCTGATAATTTACCCAGCTTTTCTATTTACAGCATTCCCTGAGTTTGTGTTTTCCTTATTGTCTCTATTTCAGGTATTAGGTCATGAATTATTTGAATTGTTTCTTTCATCTGTCTGATTTTGTTTTCTTGGTTCTCCTTTGTTTCTTTAAGAGATTTTTTTTGCATTTCTTTGCTTTTTTTCTCTTTCTTTAAAGGATCTTTCATTTCCCCTTTTAGGAGTTCTATTATCTTCATGAAGTTGTTTTAAGGGTCGTTCTCTTCTGCTTCATCTGTGTTGGGATGTTCAAGTCTTGTTGGTGTGGAGTCCCTTGACTCTGGGGGTATCATACTTATCTTTCTGTTGTTGGCTGTGTTCTTATAGTGTTGTCTACCTATACCTTCTTCTAGTTCATACTTGTGGGATCTCTCCCTCTCCTAGTGGGTATACTACCAAGGCTCTATTCCAGTGGGTATGTAAGGAATATGGTTTTTCTGCCCACCACCTGGTCTTGTCCCGCTGCTGCACCAGCCCCAATTAACACACAGAGACTCTGTATTTGATACAATTCTGTCGGCCAGGTACTAGTTTCTTATGGGCTAGCACTGTCTTAAGTATTAACCCATTTCTATGTATTTCCACGTGGTCTTCTTACCAGGGAAAGGGACCAGCATCTTGTCTCCCCAGTCTCTCCATCTTGACCCTTACTACTTCCTCTTTCCTCCTCATCTCCTAGTCCCGACTATCTTGCTTTCCTATTGGCCAACAGTGCTTTATTCATTAAACCAGTATGAGAAACATATTTACAGAATCGCATCTCCCATCATCTCCTCTTTTCTGTCTAACTAAAAAGAAGGGTTTTAATCTTAACATAGCAAAATATATAACACAACAGTTATCAAATAAAAATCACAGTTAACAATATTTATTTTAGTCCATTAACATTTAGCAAGATTAAAAGAAAATATTCTATCATCTATCCTATATTTGTGAGTCTAAAGTCCTATATGTAACTTATCTTTAAGCTTAACTAAGGAAAACTATAACCATAACTATCTGTCTTCAACTCCTTCAAAGACCACAGAAGGATAGTATATAAACTCTACAAATGACAGAGACATCTTGCCTATGTCAGTCACCTGAAGTTCTTCTGTAATCTTCCATCTTCAGCCCATAGGCCATAGTGTGTCTAGCAGACTCTTCAGCAAAGCAGGAAACTTTAAACTGTCTTCTTGTATTGGCAGTTTGTCAGTCACTTTTCTCTGTGTCCTGCAGACTGTCTGGCAGACTCTTCCATGAAGCAAGAACTCTGTAGCAATGTCCATATTGAATCAGCAGCTGCTTTTCTGTGGGTCCTGCATGTCCAGTTTATACAGCATAATGTCAAACAGTCCAGAGAAGCGCAATATCTTGTCCAAATGTCTAGTCTTGCCATATTAGAAGTAAACTCCATAATGAGTTTCTTCAGTGTTCATCTTCATCTTCCTTTCTGACTCAGGTGGTGTTGCCAGGAGCATTTATGTCTCACTGTCAAGAAAAACCCTAAACCATTTTAAATGTCATATTCTGTATGTCTTTGAAAGATTTGAATAATGCCTATTCATGTCTGTATATCTAGAAATCCTAACTAACTTAACTATAAGTTTTGACTATTATGGGTAGCTATCTAAAATCTGTACTAAATTATACATTACATTTCTGAGTTATATAAAAACAACATCTAAATAAGAGGAGAAATATACTTAATCACAAAATTGACCTTAAATTGTATCAATAAATGAAAACCCATTCCAAAACAAAGTATTCATATCTATACCATAATCCCCTTTTTACCTTTAAAAAGAATTGGCTGTGATCATTAACCATTTATAACCAAGTCCATTTAAATGAAAACAAACATTTATAAACAATATTTGGGAATTTGGGCGTTGTTCTTTCCAAACTACTTCCTGCTGATAGGAGGCACTGTCATGGGGGATCCTAAGAAGATGCAGAAATCCTGGCTGTAGTCTG
Organism: Phodopus roborovskii; assembly: GCF_943737965.1. Lineage (NCBI taxonomy): Eukaryota > Metazoa > Chordata > Mammalia > Rodentia > Cricetidae > Phodopus > Phodopus roborovskii. The sequence goes on along the minus strand of NW_026126092.1, from coordinate 136,410 downwards.
CAAGGCTGCCTTGTTCAAGTTGTTTTGTATGTTGGATCACCAGGAACTCTGTTTCAGGGGGTCTGGCTTGCTCAAACCACATTAGTCTGGAGGGAATCCACAGATTTTTATTTTCTGTGGAAACAAAAATGGAAATTCTTTTCCCTAGTACCTTGTCCTTAGACTTAAATGTTTGAGTCAAAACATTTTAAAAATATATAAATTGAATTAATCCAGCAGCATTTCCTTCAAGAGTTGTTGTTATTTCCTCAGCAGTCAAAAGATACAAAGACAATATAACCCCATACAGTATCCAGATTCTCTCTGAGCTTTCCATCTTTAAGTGGCTTTATTATTACTCTCTTTCTTCTATTTTTTCATTTTTTTGAAACAGGGTTTCACTGTGTAATGCTTACCTGTCCTGGAACTCACTCTGCATACCATGTTTACTTGGAATCACAGAGATCTGCTTGCCTCTGTCTCCTGAGTGCTGGGATTAAAGGCGTGTGCTACCACACCCATCTGTTCTCTGTCTTTTTAAAACCATTTTTTTATTCTCTCCCAAGCCAAGGTATTTTTTAAAACACACTGTAAGCCTTTAGAGGTTTTTCTTAATATGAGTCTGTCTTTACTGTAAATGTCTCTATTTTTCTGGCCACAAGTCTTTTATCTGGTAAATAACAAAATTGCTGAAATGAAAGTCATATTTGTTCCTGCTGTGGTTTACCAAAGATGGTGGCAGGTACTTTTACCACCAGCACTGAAAGCTGTGCCCACCACCTTGCTTGTCTCTGTTCTTTAGTTTCTAAAACCCTTTTTTAAGCTTTTGTTAAATTTTAAGTGGAAGTTCTTATTAGCCACGTGGCGCCTTATGTAAGGAGTATGGTTTTTCCGCCCACCCCCGAGTCTTGTCCTGCTGCAGCGCCAGCCCCCAATTAACACACAGAGACTCTGTATTTGATATAATTCTGTTGGCCAGGTACTGGTTTCTTATCGGCTAGTTCTGTCTTAAATATTAACCCATTTCTATGTATTTCCACGTGGTCTTCTTACCGGGGAAAGGGACCAGTGTCTTGTCTCCCCAGTCTCTCCATCTTGACACTTACTTACTACTTCCTCTTTCCTCCTCATCTCCTAGTCCCGACCATATTTTTTTCCTATTGGCCAACAGTGCTTTATTCATTAAACCAGTATGAGAAACATATTTACAGAATCGCATCTCCCATCTTGGGTGCCAGCAGGTCTAATAACTGATGGCTCTCCACTTCTAGTTGGTGGAGGTGGCACTATGTTGCTGGCAGACTCTGGATGGGCTGGTCTGCTGGGATGGGTTATCCTGTGCACATTCCTCATTCCTCAGGAGGCTCTGAGCAGGGCACTGGAAGGCAGGCTCCCTCAAAGAGTGGAGGTAGTACCAGTACTTTAGTAGACTCTGGACAGCCTGGTGTACTGGTACAGACTTCCCCATGTGTGCTGGCACCAGGCCTTAGGAGGTTCTGAGCAGGGCCCCAGAAGACAGGCTAGAAACAGGCCCAAGGTTATCTCATACTGTGCTTGGCAGTGGGACAAGAACACAGGCTCTGGAAAGTTTTGTCTGTGGGAACTGGCTCCCCTGCATGCAGTCCCTACTCCTCAGCATGTCTGAACAGGGACTGCAAGGTGGGCTCCTTTGGACTATTATTTTTAATAGTACTCACTTTTCAGTACAATAAATACTGGGTATAAATGTTACAAAATATAAGTATGCCTGAGTATCTCAGTAGTCAAATAAAACTTCTGTGTATTTAGTATAACATCTGCAAAGAAGTCCTAGCCTCCAAAGTCACAGCTGTATATGAGAAATAGGGGATATTAGATTTCACTTCTGCCATGAATGCGTTCAATTATAATTGGAACAGTGGACATTTACTTTCTTAAGTGATCTAATCTATAAAGATAAAATTTTCATCTTTACTAGGTGGCTGTTTGCAAACAAGATGATTTCCTTTCCTTGTGCTTTAAGAGATACTATAGCAGCTGTATCTTTTAATTTTTTAAAATTCATTTTAAGAATTAACCACAGTTCTGCCTCTCTTCCCTCCTCCTGCCTTACCCATCTTCCTCCAACTTACTTCCATCTACTCCACAGAAAGAGCATGGCCTTCCTAGGGGAGCCAACACATTCTAGCACATCAAGTTGAGGCAGGACAAAGCCTCTGCCCCCTGCATCTAGGTTGAGCAAAGCATGCCACCATAGGGAGGTCACAGCTATCTCTCTATGTTTCCATACTTCAAAGAATGAGAACTTGATGTCTGGATCACATGGGAAGATTTTGTTTGTATATCAATGAAATTGTGTTAATATTTAGACTTTTCAGAAGAGGCATGCAAACCCTGCTATTTAAAACATTTTTTAGATTTATTTATATTAATTATATTTTGCCTTTATGTCTGTATGCTCAACATGTTTGTAATTGCTCTAGAAAGAAATTGGATCCCCTGGAACTGGAATTGTGGGTGGTTGTGACCTGCCATGTGGATGCTGAAAATAAAAACCTGACCATCTATAAAAGCAAGTACCCTTAAGTGCTGAGCCATCTCCCAATCACTTTAAAAGGTTTGTAAAGAAAAATAATTTTTCTAATCCATTTTATGCCTTCCTTAGAAAGTATTTACTTGTTTAGATGAATTAGACTAGTTCTCATGGGGAAGCTCCAGTTGTAAACAAGGGATAAGGTGAAGAGTGTGTTCATAATGAAGTTTGTCCCTGATGCTGTATGTTCTGGACAAAATAGAGATAATATTTACAAATTCTGTCACACTTAAAGTTTTGACTAAGGAACTGGATTAAAATAAACGGGCTTGAAAATGAGATTGCCAGGCTCCAAATTCAAGTTTTCATAGAAAATGAGTCAAAATTTCAAGCAAAGCAAAATTAACTAGGCTTACTGTCCTACAAGGGAACTTGATAGAATCATAATTGAGTGTGGAAACTGAGTAAGTTAAAATATAATACATATAAGGGTTTTATTACCTGAGCACAGGAATGTCAACATGGCTCTTGGTGAGGCAGACTGCTGTTGTTAATTGAATATAGATTATAGTAGAAACTCTGTAAATTTTAGGCAAAAATAGGAATGAATTTTTAGGTTAACTTTGATGATAAATGTGTTCATCTTGAAAAGTAATGTTAGGTGTTTTGTCGTCATCTGGTAAGACTGCACACATGACTGTGAATTATTTTTATTTGATTTACACATTGTTTTACTGTATTATTTATCATGGACATTGTATCATATACCAAGTCTTAGAATTCTTTTTAAAAGATCAAGGAAATTAATTTGGTTTCATGTTTCAGATGTCAAAAGAGAAAAAAAGCATATTTAAAGCTTATATTTATAAAAATAGGGAGGGAGTACTAGCAGCTGAAAACATAATATGTATAATGTCTATAACAGAAATGCAGGATGAATAATATCATAGAAGAAACTCAGAACAATTATAGTATATTTGAGTGATAAATACATAAAATATGAATATACTTGTTTATGCAGATTGCATGTAATATATGTTTGCATATAGCTGTGAAATATAGTCAGGTGTAAACATCAAATGTCTCTGCCCAAAACAAGCTGATGACTATAATAAAAGGCAAGTAAGAACTTGCCATTCAATTCTCTCAGCTTTCTAAATCCCACTAGACACAAGCAAGTCTAGAAATAGTACTATTGACTGAAATCAATCCAGACAGAGAGACAAGGAAACCGATCATCCACACTCCACTCTGACCTTTACTGATTTGAATGTGGTACAGTGTAATGAATCACATATTAGGTATGTTTTTCTAACAATAAAATTTATTTGAACATTTTATACTTAAAGTTGATTATAGAACTTACTATTACAAAGAACAATTAGAAAAAAAATTGTGTTCACTACTAAAATTTTTATCAGGTAACAAAGGAATAAAAAAATTTCTAGAGAGTAGATTTTGAATGGACAGTTGAAAAAAATAGGAGAATGGTTCAATGACTTCTTGTGAGATAGCTTCCCTTACCAGCATTTCATTACACAAAATTAGATGGTAAATTATGAATACAGACAAAAAATATACAGATATCACAGCTCAAAGATCAAATAAACTGTATTTTAAATGCTTTATTTTCTGCCTGAACATTGCAAAATATTGTAATTGGTGTGAGTATATTGCTTCATGTTTTTTATCTTTTGACATCGTATTAATTGTTTAGTTTTAATGCGGATGGTTCTGTAGTCAATTCCTTTTGAATTTGGATTATATGAGTCTCAAAGCTACTTGAAATGGCAAGCCAATTTTTATGGATCTGGAACATTGCAGATTTCTCTTAGGACATTCATTTTGTAATCATGACTATTATTGATTGAAAGTATTTCACTGACATTTGGCAGGAAAATGTCCATCTTCTCTGATGAAAGGATAATCATACATGCTTGAAAACTTACCAAAGAGTGCTGAAATGTGAATGTATTATCAAATATATTGAAATTACACTGATACTGCTCCACTAAGGGACTTTTAAATTTTTAGAGAATTGGATTCTACTTATCATAGTGAGTAGATACCAGAGGTTTTATACGTGATAAACCATATTATCTCTGCTCCAAAGCTACTTAGGGATGGAAAAGTAATTTTTAAAAAAATTGCATGAGTTATTTTTCACAAAACATTTTATTATTTAAATAACTTAATATTTAAGGCATAAATTACATGCATATGAATTTGTGGGTATGACAATCAATAAATTCAATAAACTGGCACCAATATTTTACAAAAGACAAAATTGATACATTTCATTTCTACTTTTATCTGCTTTGTCGCTTTGTCAAGAGTTGAAAAAGGAAAGTTGACAGGGAAAAAAATGTACTGTTTTCAACCTAAATATATTATATTGAGAAGATTCTACCATTTAGTTTAGAAAAATCATATATTCACATGCACAACAACCACAATCCACTGGCATTGTTTGAGAGCACATTGACTAGTGCAGTATCTACTCAGGAGAGGCCAGGCTGTTCTCTGGAACATTATGTGATACTTGAACATCTGGTAGACAAACCAAATGCGAAAGTCACTTATTAATCATTAGTAAACCTCACTATTTTCCATTTTTAAAAAGTATATTACTAGCAAAAGGTCAAATATTTTCTTCAAGCACCACACAGGCTCATCTACCTCCTTAAACAATACATTGTGAATTTTGAAAAGCTGCAGGCTTAGAAGGGAGGAAGGGAATGTATGAACACAAACCTCATCAGCCTGCCTGCTTTCTGAGGCCTTGCCTCTACATATTCCAAGCGTTTATGTCCTCAAGAATCTCCTCTGTTCTTCACTATCATATTCCAAATGCAGCTGTTAGTAGATATTGTTTCATTCCCTAGGAAATATCAGAACTCTACACTGGTGATTTCATGTTCACATTGCAATACTGGCTTTCCTCAATCAAGATTAGACAACTTCTGTACACTAGAAATAATCTCATCAAAGTGTAGTAAACAGCACTAGCAGTAGTTCTACATTTTTCTAAGAAGTGATTGAAGTCTGTATTAAACTCTGAAGTATCCAATCGAATGGTGCTATCTCAAGGTAGCTCACTAAGTGAGTCCTAGAATTTAACATTTTAAACACTAATAAGAACCAACAATCAGGAACTGTGTCAGCAGTTATTGGATGGCTTTTATAGTGCTGATCAATAATTTCTAATGAACACTGTATAAAAGTGAACTTTATACCACGTAACTATGAATGCATTCTTATGCTTCATGAGACCCTTCCATTGTTTTTCTAATATCAGAATCATTCTGATTCTCACAATGGAGTACTTTTTCAAAGGAAATCTTACTATCTCACGTCACTTCACATGTGGGATTTTGACTCTTCAAAATAAAGCCAATGGGGCTAGTGAGATAGTCTATTTACTAAGTAAAGGTTTTTGCACCAAGCCTGAGGACATGAGTATAAACCCCAGAATCATCACGGTAGAAAGAGAGAACTGATTCCTGTAAGTTTTTCTTTGACCTCTAAAAAAGTGCCACAATGTATGTAATTTTCCTTCAGTAAATAAATGAAAGTTAAAAACAAAAAGGAAATAGCGCCTCCACATTTCCCTAACTGCTATGTTGTACAAAAGGAATTCTCAACCCCAGTGGTAATATTGACCCTGAAGGACAGTTAACTCTTGCTGTGGGTAGTTGTATTGCAGGGTATAGGATGCATTTCTGGTAGCAATATTTACAGATTTACACAGAAAATACCTCTTTGCAGCCCTATCAAAATTGTACCTAATTTCTCCATAGAAACTTTGAAAACAAGAAGGACCTGGATAGATGTTCTACAAGTACTAAGAGTCCACTGATGCCAGCCCAGACTACTATACTCAGCAAAACTCTCAATCACTATAGACGGAGAAAACAAGATATTCAATGACAAAACCAGATTTTCACAATACATATCCCTAAAATCTTAACCTTGAAATTTATATAGCTGGTAAAGGCTTTCATCAAAGTAGCAAAATGCAAAATTTACACTCAAAACCAGAGGCTTTTCTAAATACAAATGATAAACATATTAAGATAAAAATCAAAGAAGCAGCTTGGCCCTGCAGGGCCTACTGCTTGGAGTGAGTGTTTGGCCAGAGCTTAGGTCCAACACCCTCACCCTCTCCTTGGAACTTCCTGGGTTATCTCTGCTCATACAGGACCCACCCATTCAAGCAAGACCATCTGGAGACAGCCCTCCCCTTACCATTAGACCTCGTTGCTTGCCTTCTGACTGAGGTGAGTCTGGGAACAGCCCAGGCTGAATGCCCCCCATCCTCTCTTTGGAACTTCCTGGGTCAGCTCTCCATCTTGATACCCCTTATGCCGTTAGCCTGAGTGGTCCCACCCTGGCAAGCTAGACCATCCACAAAACATAGGCAATAGATAATCCCACTTTACCAGAAACCCAAAGAAAGAGTGGGCCAAATCTACTCACAATACCATCACCAATAACAAATGCAAAACAAACAAAAATTAACAATCAATGGTCCTTCCTTATTCTCAATATTAATGGTTTTAACTCGACTATAAAAACACACAGGTTAACAAAATGAATATGAAGACAAAACCCATCCTTCTGCTGCATACAAGAAACACATCTTAGTTTCAATCTCAGACACTTCCTCAGAGCAAAGGGTTGGCAAAAGATCTTCCAATCAAATGAACCCAAGAAGCAAGTAGGTGTAGTTACCCTAATATCTTACAAGTTAGACTTCAAACAAAAATCAATCAAAAAGAGATGGAGAAGGTCATTTCATATGCGTCATAGGAAAAATCCATCATTACAGAATTTAAATTCTGAGCATTTATGCCCCAAATACAAAGGTACACACATTCTTAAAAGAAACATTAATAAAATTCAAATCTCACATAAAACCTCTCACATTTATGGTAGGAAACTTCAACACCCACTCTTACCATTAGACAGGAACACAAGACAGAAACTTGAAAAGGAAACAAAAAAACTAACAGACGTTATTTCTCAGTTGGTTTTAACAGACAGTTATAGAACCTGCCATCCAAACACAAAAGAATATACCTTCTTCTCAGCTCTACATGGAACCTTCTCTAAAATCGACCACATACTATGAAACATAACAAACCTCAACAGATACAAAAAAAAAAAAAAAAAATGGAATACTTCCCTGAATCTTACCAGATCACTATGGAATTCAACAACAATACAAATTGTAGAAGCCCTACAAACTCATGGAAATTGAGCAATGCAGAATTGCACCATTCCTGTGTCAAGGAAGAAATAAAGACTTCCTAGAATTCAACAAGAATGAAGACAAAATATACCCAAACTTATAAAGCACTGCTAAGAGGAAAGCTCATTGCAATGAGTGTCCATATGAAGAAAACGTAGGATAGTCACATTAGAGAATTAACAGCACAAGTGAAAGCCCTAGCACACACACAAAAAAAGCAAACTCAGCCAGGAGGAGTAGATTCCAGGAAATACTCAATCTGAGGGCTGAAATCAATTAAGGAGAAACTATGAAAACAACACAAACAATCAATATAACTAATAGTTAGTTCTTTGAGAAAGCCAACAAGATAGACAAAACTTTATCCAAAATTACCAATAAGCACAGAGAGAGAACATGCAAATCAAGAAAATCAGAATGAAAAGGGGGACATGGCAATGGACACTGAGGAAATCCAGAGACTCTACAGATCATACTTTGAAAACTTGTACTCTACAGAACTCGAAAAATCAAAGGAAATGAACAAATTTCTGAATAGATGTCATGTATCAAAATTGAATCAAGAACAGATAAGCAATTAAAATGGACCTATAACCCCTATGTAATAGAAGCAATCAACATAAAACCTCCCAACCCCCCCCCAAAAAATATATCACACAACAGAAGCAGAATGCTCATTGCCAAACTCTTTTCACAAAGCTACTATTATTACCTTGGTACCCAAACCACACGAAAACACAACTAAGAAAGAAAACTACAGGCAAATTTCCCTTGAACATTAATGCAAATATGATCAATAAAATACTGGCAAACCAGATCCAAGAACACATCAGAGAAATCATCCACCATGGCAAAGTAGGCTTCATCCCTGTGTTGCAGGGATGGTTCAACATATGAAAATCTCTAAATGTGATCCACCATATAAACAAACTGAAAAAAAAGAACACATAATCATCACACTAGATGCTGCAAAAGCCTTTAGCAAAATCCAAAACCCCTTAATGACAAAGGTATCAGGGAAATCAGGGATAACAGGGACACATGTAAACATAATAAAACATGATACAATAAACCAACAGCCAATATCAAACTAAATGGTGAGAAACATGATGTGATTCTTATCAAATCATGAGGAAAGGCAAGGCCATCCACTCTCTCTATATCTCTTCAATAATTTACTTGAAATTCTAGCTAGATCAATAAGACAACAAAAGGAGATCAAGGGGATACAAATTGGCAAGGAAGAAGTCAGACTTTCACTATGTGAAGATTATATGCTAGTTTACATAAGTGACCCAAAAAACCTCCACCAGGGAACTCCTAGAACTAACACACACCTTCAACAAATTGACAGGATACAAGATTAACTAAAAAAAAAAAAATCAGAACAGAGGGTGGAGCCAACAATCCAGACACCTTCTGGGAAAGACCAGGAGTGGCTTTGAGCACAGAGGACCTGCCTCTCCATGCTGGACCACCTGTGATTTCTACCTACCTGGTCTCTGACCCCCCCACCAGTCCTCTACTGTAGTTGCTGGACCCTCCCAGAGATCCATCTATCTCTGCAGGACAACTCTGAGTTCCTGCTGGCAGGAACCTTGACTGCTATCACAGGGCCTCTGCTAAAGAGGCCTCAGCTGCCAGGCCCAGGCTGGATCTGCCTATAGGCACAAGGAACATCCTGAGTCCCAGCCTTCGGGATCTTTGACCACCATCACCAGTCTTCTGCTGGAGCCTGATCGCTGAGCCCATTGCCGGGCCCCTGCCTGTGCAGACACTTTCTAGAGAGCATGGACTACCCAGAGATGCAGACATCGAACCTCTGATCTACCTAAGCCCACCGGGAAAGTACCATACAAAGAATGAGAGACCCCAACAACAGAAGAAGCTATGGAAAGATGGCAATACTAGAAAACAACTAACAACAGAAGACAAGCATGACACCACCAGAATCTAGGGAAGCAACACCAAGTAGACCAGAGCACAACAAAGCACATGAAGCAGAAGGGAATGACTTAAAAATTATCATCCTGAAAATGACAGAGGCCCTCAAAGAAGATGTGAGAAAATCCCTTAAATAAATGGGAGAAAAAACAAACTAAAAATTGGAAGAAATGAAAAAATTTCTTAAGGAAAGATAAGAAAGTACAGAAAGCCAAGAAAAAGTAATGAATAAATGGGACGTCCTCAAACTTAGAAGCTTCTGTAAGGCAAAGGACACAGTGGACAAGACCAAATGGCAGCCCACTGAGTGGGAAAAGATTTTCACCAATCCTACATCTGACAAAGGGCTGATCTCCAAAATATAAAAAGAACTCAAGAAACTAGTCAACAAAACAGTAAATAACCCTAGTAAAATTGGATACAGATCTGAAGAAAGAATTCTCAATAGAGGAAATGAAAAAGGCTGATAGACACTTAAGAAAGTGCTCAACATCCTTAGCTATCAGGGAAATGCAAATCAAAACAACTTTAAGATACCATCTTACTCCTGACAGAATTGTTAAAATTAGAAATGTCAATGACAGCTTATGCTGGAAAGGATGTGGAGAGAAAGGAACACTCCTCCACTACTGGTGGAAGTGCAAACTTGTACAGCCATGCTGGAGATCAGTATGGTTGCTCCTCAATAAAATGGGAATTAGTTTACCACAGGACCTGGCAATCCCCCTCTTAGGCATATACCCAAATGATCCACATCCATGCAACAAAGACCTGTGCTCAGCTATGCTCAATACAGTATTAATAGTAATAGCAAGAACCTGGAAGCAACCTAGATGCCCCTCAACTGAAGAATGGATAAAGAAGATGTGGCACATCTACACAATGGTATACTACTCTGCAGAAAAAAAAATAATGGTATCTTGAAATTCACAGGCAAGTGGATGGAACTTGAAGAAACCATTCTGAATGAGGTAACCCAGTAACATGGTATGTACTTGCTCATGTATGGATTTTAGACCTAGAGTAAAGGATCACCAGCCTATAATTCACACCACCAGAGGAACTAGGATACAAGGTGTATTCTAATAGATTCATATAAAGTCCCTCAAAGAAGGGGAAGGGACAAGTCCCCCAGAGCACATGGGAAGACTGAGAAAGTGTAGGAATAGTATACAGAAGAGAGAGAGAACAAACATAAAAGAGCGAGCTCTTATTGATTTAAAGAGAAAACTGATCCTAAAGAGGTCTAGAGACCTACAAGACTGCTGCCAACTAACAATTTGAACAACCGTGGAAATTCTACCATAAATGTCCTTCCCCGATAGTGAGACGAACAACTAACTTATCCACCATCATGTATCCCTCATCTAATACCTCTTGAAAACAAAAGCAAACACCCATACCTAAACACTGAGTCGAACTAGAATCCAGATGCAAAGGGAGAGGACAAGACCAGATTGCAGAAACACATAGAGACAGCTGATCTGAACAAGGAGGAGCTAAATGGCCCCCAGAATGATAGCTAGGAATCCAGCATGGGACTGACTCAGCCCCCCCGAATATGGGTCTCAGCTAGTAGGATTGAGCAGCCTAAGAGACCTCAGACATTGAAACCATGATGTATTCCTGGTGCACAAAAGTACCTTGAAGATACCCTCCCCCCATGGATGGATACTGCCTTAACCTAGAGACAGGAGAGATGTCCTAGTCCCTACTTCAAATGACATGACAGATTTACATGACCCCACCTGGATGGCATTGCCCTACATGTGGAGGGGTGGGGGTCTTGGAGAGGAGGGTGGTCAGCGTGCATGGGAGGGGGCAGAGAAGGTAAGAGGGATAGGGAACATGGATTGACATGTAAAATAAAAAAAATAAATAATTAAAAAAGAAATAAATAACCTAATAAAAAGATGGGAAAAAAGTCAGTAGCCCTACTATATGCAGATGATAAATGGACTGAGAAAGAAATCAAAGAAACATCACCTTTTACAATAGCCACAAACAACATAAAATAGCTAGGGATAATGATAACCAAACAAGTGAAAGACCTATGTAGCAAGAACTTTTAGTCCTTAAAGAAAGAAATTAAAAATGGCAATTTTGTCAAACGCAATATACAGATTCTGTGCAGTGCCTATTAAATCCCAGCACATTTCTCAACTGAACTTGAAAGGATAATACTCAACTTTATGTGGAGAAACAAAAGACCCAGGATAGCAAATACAATGATGTACAATAAATTAACTTCAGCAGTCATTACCTCCCCTGACTTCAAGCTCTCCTATAGAGCTATAGTCCTGAAAACAGCTTGGTATTGGCACAAAGATAGACAAGTAGATCAATGGAATCAAATTGAAATTCCTGATATTAACCCACACACCTATGAACATTTGATTTTTACAAAACATACAAAGTAATACAAGGGAAAGAGGAAAGCATCTTCATCAAATGGTGCTAGTATATCTGTATGCTGGTGAGTAAAAGACTGTAGATAGATCCATGTCTATAGCCATGCACAAAACTTAAGTCCAAATGGATCAAAGACATCTAATTAAATTCAGCTACACTGAAACTTAGAAGAGAAATTGGGAGATACACTTGGATGGGTTGGTACAGGAGAAAGCTTCCTAAGCAGAACACCAGTAGCACAGACACTGAGATCGACAATTAATAATTGGACTTACTGAAACTGAGAAGCATCTGTAATGCAAAGGACAAAGTCAACATGACAAAAAAAATGCCATCCCACAGAGTGGGAAAGCTCTTCACCAACTGCACGTCTGACAGAGGACTGATCTACAAAATATACAAAGAACTCAAAAGCTAGTCACCAAAAACCAAATGATCCAATTAAAAAGTTTCCTATGGAACTGAACAAAGAATTCTCAATATAGAAATCCAAAATGTTGGAAAGATACTTAAGAAAGTGCTCAACATTCTTATCCATCGAAGAAATGCAAATCAAACAACTCTGAGATACCATCTTATATCTGTCTGAATGGCTAAACTAAAAGAACACCAAAGAAAGTTTATGCTAGAGAGGATGTAGAAAGAGGCTAACACTCCTCCACTTCTCTTGTGAGTGCAAACTTGTATAGCCATTTTGGAGATCAGTATGGTGATTCCTCAGGAAAATGGGAATTAGTCTACCACAGGATCTGGCAATTCCCCTCTCAGTCATATACCCAAAAGATGCACATCCATGCAACAAAGACATCTGTTCAGCAATGCTAATAGCAGCATTATTTGTAATAGCTTGCACCTGGAAACAACCTAGATGTCCCTCAACTGAAGACTGAGGTACATTTGCACAATGGAGTACTACTCAGCAATGAGTGGGTAATGGGATTCCAAGGAGGATTGGGGTGGGGCATGGTAGGGAGAGAGAACTGGGATCAATATGTAAAATAAGAAAATAATAATGAAAAAAATCAAGGAACAGTAGCCTTTATACCAGCACCCCCCCCCCAAAAAAAAATAAACGTTTTTGGTTAATTCTAAACAAGGAAGTAAAAGACTTGCATAATAAAAGTTTAAAGTATTACAAAAAATTTTCAAAGACACCTGAAGATTTGAAGATCTCATATGTTCATGGAATTATGTTATGATTAGTTTTGTGAAAATGACCATCCTACTACAAGCAATCTACAGAGTCTTTTTAGTCTCCATCAGAATTCCATCAAGTTTTTTATAGAACTTGAAAGGACAATTTTCAGCTTCATATTGGAAACAAAAACTTTTGGAAACCTAAAAAATTCTTGACTAACAAAAGAATTGTTAGATGTATCAACATTCCAGATTTCAAATTGTGTTACAGGATGATAGTAATAATAACAACATAGTATTGACAATTGACATAAGACCAGACACATTGATCAATGGAATAGAGTTGAAGACTCAGATATAATTCCATGTGCCTATGGTTTTTTTTTTTTTTTACAAAGAAGCCAATGAATCTTTAACAAATGGTACTCTTTAAACTATCTTGTTTCATGTAAAAAAATAAAAATAGATATTTATTTACCATCCTGTACAATACTCAACTCCAAATAAGTCAGAGACTTCATCATAAAACCAGATGCCCTCAATCTGATAGAAAAGAAAGTGTGGAATATGATTGAACTCAGTATAGAAAAAGACGTTTTGAAAAGGACACTAATAGCATAGACATTAAAGCCAACAATTAATAAATGGGACTTTCACAGAACCAACTAACCTTGACTCACCAGAGCTCACCAAAATTGAATACAACCAAGGGGCCTACAAGTAACTGCCCTAGGCCCTCTGCATATATGTTGCAGTTGTGTAGCTTGGTCTTCTTGTGGGATCAGGAACTGTCCCTGACTTTTTTTACTGGCCTTTGAGAACCTTTCCTCCTACCAGGTTGTCTTGTCCAGCCTTAATACAAAGAGTATTAGTTAACTAGTCTCACTGCAACTTGACATATCATGACTGATTGAGATCCATAGGAGGCTTGCCTTTTCTGAATAGAAAAGGTGGTGGAGGGATGGATGTGGGGTGAGAGGAGAGGGGAAGTGAGGGAAAGAGGGATGGGAAGGAGAGGAGGGAGGGGAAACTGTGGTCCACATGTAAAAATAAACAAATAAATAAAGCAAGTAAATGGAACCTCATTAAATGGAAAAACTACTATATGCTAAATGACACCAAAATTTGAGCAGAGAAACAACCCACAGAATGTGGGAAATTATACACCTGATGGATAATGAGTGCCTACAATATATAAAGAAGTTAACAAACAACAAAACAACCAACCAATCAACCAACCAAACAAACAAAAATGGAACATCAGAAAAACAACCCAAATAAAAAGGGGCTACAGAGCTAAATAAAGTTCTCAAAAGTTAAAGCACAAACAGCCCAGAAACCATTAGAAATGTTCAATATCATTATCATGAGGGAAATGCAAATTAAAACTACTTAGAGATTTTATCTTCACCACTGCCAGAATGGCCAAGTTCAACAAAACAAATGATAACACATGCTGTAAGAAGAGGGCTGATGTTTCATTTTTGTTGTTTTGGCTTTTTTTTGTCTTATTGGGTTTTTGTTGGTTTTGATATTTGAGAGAGAGATAGAGAGGGAGGGAGGGAGGGAGGGAGGGAGGGAGGGAGAGAGAGAGAGAGAGAGAGAGAGAGAGAGAGAGAGAGAGAGAGAGAAAGGATATGATGTTGAACTGGTATGAGGTTGGAAATATCTTGGAGGATTTGGGAGACAAGAAAATATAAGAAAAAAATTGTAAGAAAATATTTAAATAAGAAAAAAAAACACATATAGGCTGACTCTGCTAGGCACAATCCCTCAGTCTCCTCAGCAGCTCTACAACAGATCTCCAGATGTACCCTCCCTTCACCTCTGTCCACATTTTCTGTGGATCCCATAGACCATCCAATTTTAATCTCCCTTCCACACTCATCTCTGTATCATAGCCTTCAACAATAGCAGGTAACCCCTGAGAAGTCCCCAGATGATCAGTCCAGGAAAACAGGCAACCCACAGCTATCATACTCAGAAAATTCAGAGAGGAAACAGCAACCAAGGAACTAAACACACATCTAACAAAGACAAACTCATATTATTGTATAGACATAATTATCTTAAAACCAGATACCAGTGTCAGAAGTCAAGGAAAACCAAAACAAAACAAAACAAAAAAACAAAAAAAAAAAAAACAAACAAAAAAAAGGGAGGCAGTCAATGAATAAAATCCCTTAAAGAAAGCTAAGAAAATACAAACAGTTGAATGAAATGAAATGAATGAAACTGTTCAAGAACTGAAAAATAAAATAGAAGCAATAGGAAAAAAAGAACACAGAACCAGGGAATTTTGGCAATGAAATCTTAGGAATTTGAACAGGAAGCACAGAGGTAAGCTTCACCAAAAGAATACAAGAGGTGGAAGTGAGAATCTTGGGCATTGAAGATATGATAGGAGAAAAAGACACATCAGTCAAAGAAAATGTTAAATCTAAAAAAAATTTCCTGATATACAACATCTAGGAAATCAGGGACACCATGAAATGTCCAAAATAAAGAATAATAGAAATTGAAGGAGAATAATTACAGGTCAAGAGCACAGGAAATGTTTTCAATGAAATCATCGAAGAAAAAATTTCTTGACCTAAAGAAGGACATGCCTAGAATTGTACAAGAAGAGTATAGAACAGTAAATAGATACGACCAGAATAAAGTCACCTAACTACATAAAAATCAAAACATTAAACATAGAGAACACAGAAAGAATATTGAAAGTTGCAAGGGAATAAGATGTAACACATAAAAGCAGACTTACTAGAATTACACCCAATTTCTCAATGGAAACTCTAAAAGTCAGAAATGTCTGGGCAAATATGATGCAAAGTGTTCATAGACCACAAGAGCCAGTCCGGACTACTATAATCATCAAAAATTCCAATCACCATGGATAGCAAAAACAAAATATTCTATGATAAAGTCAAATTTAAACACTATTCATCCACAAATCCTACCCTACAGAATGCAATAGAACAATGATAACCTCTTGGTTGTAACTACCTTAAAGGTCGAATGACCCTTTCAGAGCAGTCACATATCAGATATCCTGTATATCAGATATTTATATTATGATTCATAACATTAGCACAATTGCATTTATGAAGTAGCAATGAAATAATTTTATGGTTGGTGGTCATCACAACATGAGGAACTTATTAAATAGTTGCAGCATTAGGAAGGTTGAATACCACTGCTTCATTGTGTCAAGAAATATTAAAAGTACTTTGCCTTTTCATTGTTTATCTCCATTCTATCCTTCTCCCCACTCCCTAGTTTCTGTTGGTAGTTATTCTACTCCCTACCAATACGTGATCAGCTCTTTTCTTTACTACTCTTGAAAAAAACTTTGTGTTTCAATACCTAGCTTATTTTACTTTGTATAATGTCAATTTCTCATAGCTGAATAATCCCAGTGTGTGTGTGTGTGTGTGTGTGTGTGTGTGTGTGTGTGTGCGCGCGCGCACATGTGCACGTGCGTGCATATGTGTGTGTATCACATGTTTTTATTAGCATTCTTCATTTATAGATATTTTCTTGACTATTTATTGCAAGCAGTGTTGCTGGAAACATGGGAGAGCAGTTTCCCCTTGACATAATGATTTCAGGTATTTTATATAAAAACGAAACCATTAGTATGGTTTTGGATCAAAACATGTATCTATTTTCAGTGGTTTTAGTTTTGAGGAATCTATAAATCATTTTCCATACTGATTTTACTCTTTTACATGTCTACTGATATTGTGTATGAGTTTGCTTTTCTCCTTGCGTTCATCCATAGTTCTGACACTTAATGTTATTGACAATAGCTATTTTCACTATAGCTGTTAAAGATTGTGATTTGATTTGCCTTTTCCTCATAATTAATATGACTAATGAACTGGGCATTTTTTATACATTGTCAACTGTATGATTTTTGTTTGTTTTTGATTTTTGGAGAGATGCCTATTCAGGCCATTTACTCAGCTATTAGTTGAATTATTATTATTATTATTATTATTATTATTATTATTATTATTATCATTATTTTTGATTTTGTGTTATTTGAGGATTGAAATATATTGTAAACATTAACCCTTTATCCAAAGGAAAAATTACAAAACCTTGTATCTGTATGTGTAGACTATGCTTTCATCTAAAGCAATATTACCCTGAATGTGTCCTATGTTGTAAGGAGTAGATTTTTCTGCCTGCCGCAGGTCTTGTCCCACCACCACGCCAGCCCCAAACAGCACACAGAGATGCTGTATTTCATATAATGCTGTTGGCCAGTTACTTATTTCTTATCGGCTAGCTCTATCTTAATTATTAACCCATTTCTATTAATCTAAGTATTTCCATGTGGTCTCATCTTACCAGAGAGCCAGCTGGCGTCCTGCTCTCTCCATATTCCATCTTGACTCCTCCTTACTACTTCCTCCAAACCTCCTTGTCTCCTAGTCTTGCCTATCTTGCTTTCCTATTGGCCAACAGTGTTTTATTCATTCACCAGTATGAGAAATATATTTACAGAATGACACTTCCCATCATCTCCTCTTTTCTGTCTAAATAAAAAGAAGGGGTTTAACCTTAACATAGCAAAATATAAACACAACACTTATCAAGTAGGAATCACAGTTAACAATATTTAGTCCATTAACATTTAGCAAGATTTGAAGAAAATATTCCATCATCTATTCTATCTTTGTGTGTCTAAAGTCTAAGTAACTTATCTTTAATCCTAACTAAGGTAAACTATAACCATAACTATTTGTCTTCAACTCCCTCAAAGACCACAGAAGGATAACATATAAACTCTAGAAATGACAGAGACAACTCACTGCCTGGTCAGTCAACCGACGTTCTTCTGTAATGTTCCATCTTCAGCCCATGGGCCATAGTGTGTCTGGCAGAGACTTTAGCAAAGCAGGGAAGTTTAAACTGTCCACCAGTATTGGTAGTTTGTCAATCACTTTTCTCTGTATCCTGCAGACTGTCTGGCAGACTCTTCCATGAAGCAGGAACTCTGTAGCAATGTCAATCTTGAATCAGCAGTCACTTTTTTGTGGGTCCTGCATGTCCAGTTATACAGCATAAAGTCAAACAGTCCAGACAAGAGTAGTATCTTGTCCAAATGGTTAGTCTTGCCATATTGTAGGCAAACTCCATGAAGTGTTTCTTTAATATCCATCCTTCTTTCTGACACAGGTGGTGTTGCCAGAACAGTTATGTCTCACTGTCCAAAAAATCCCTAAACCATTTTAAATGTCATATTCTGTAGGTCTTTGAAAGGTTTGAAGAATGCCTATCCATCTCAAATACATCTATATATTCACCTAACTCTATGTTTTGACTATCATAGGTAATTATCTATATATCTGTACTACATTATAAATTATTTTTAAATGAGCTATATAAACACAATACCTAAACAAAAGAAGAAATATACATATCACAAAATTGACCTTAAATTGTATCAATAAATGAAAATCCATTCCAACACAAAGTATTCATATCTATACCATAATTCCCTTTTTACCTTTAAAAAGAGATTGGTTGTGGTCATTAACCATTTATAACCAGCCCCACTTAAATGAAAACAGACATTTGTAAACAATATTTGGGAATTTGGGTATCGTTCTTTCCAAACTGGTTCCTGATGATAGGGGGTGCTGTTATGGGGATCTTAAGTAGAGGCAGCTATAACTATCACACACACACACACACACACACACACACACATACACATATGCGCGCACAGAGAGAGAGTGCCCAACTTCGACCAGCAAGGAGTAACAGGACTCAGGGAAGATCTCCTTCTAGCAGTTTAATCAGGATCCTTGAACATGTTTCTTCTTCTGTTGACCCCGGGGAAATGCCTGCACAGGCTTAAACACCCTTGTGCTGACCAACCCCAGTGAGCCATGTGGACCCTGCAGATAGGCTGCTCTTATGTAGAAGCAAGCAAGCTGAAGAGGCTTAGCCAAATAAGGACTTGTTTACAACAGAGAGCACTCACCATAGGGAAGGTGGAAGGCAGAAGCCAGTGCCATCTTTAAGGTGCTGCACTTTCCAGCTCTGTGAGAGAGAGAGAGAGAGAGAGAGAGAGAGAGAGAGAGAGATCTACCTTCATTCTCTATTTTATCTCTATTATTTCCAGGATACAGGAGCCATTTTCAGCATATAAAGCAACCATGACCATAGATGCTTTCTCTTTTTGTGACATTATGCTTCCTATGAGTCACAATAATAAAATAAAATAGGGAAAATATATAGTAAACATCTGTTTTGAGCCTCATCTGTATCAGAAAATATTAAAGATCAAAATGTCTAGAACACTTCCTCTTCTGAAGCTTCTATATGATTTTAAAAAAAACTCTGTATTTATTACAGATATAATCCTGTGTGTATGATCCCAGCACATCTCTTGAAACATTTAAATGATCAGGAAGGTGTGATGGAGGATTATCTTCTTGGTTGATGAATAAAACACTGATTGGACAATAGCCAGGAAGAAAGTATAGGCAGGGCTACCAGAAAATTCTATTGAAAGGACACATAGAGTGAGAGACCAGGGAAACACCATGTGGCAGTTGAAGGAGTAACATGCTGTAGCATGCTCCAGTAAGCCAAAACTACATGGAGATACACAAATTAATAGAAATGGGTTAATAATTAAAAGAGAGCTAAACAATAAGCAGCCTGAGCCACTGACCAAACAATCTATAATTAAAATAAGCCTCTGTGTATTTATTTGGGACTAAAGGGCTATGGGAGCTCGTGGTAAGGAAACTCCATCTTCAAAGTTGCTTTGCAAGAATTAGTGATCATGCTTTGAAATACCAAGGATTATACTGTGTATAATAAAAAATTAGCTTGTCTTGGTTCCCCTCTTAAAGAGATAACTACTCAGTGTAAGTGGACTACTAATCCATACAGTGTTAGACTCTTATTTTGAGCTACAGTAAAATAAGTATCTTACCATACAAAGCTGAAAAATGATCATCCCTTGATTTACATGAAGTAAGGCAAGAAGGTATATCCAGTACCTTAACACTTGAGATGCTGGTATAGGTTCTTGTAGATATTGAGGCCATTTTTGGGGAGGGTAGAGAGTTTCAAGCTAGCCTGTACTACCCAATAAAACCTCAAATAATAAAAAAAAAATCTGGTTTATAACTTAAGAGTTCTAAATTAAATCATAGCTCTAGTTTTATTTCAGGTATGTTAATATGTACTACAAATTGTTTCCTTCAAAATATCTTCACTGGTGCACATGGAACAATGACCCTGACCTGGTAAGAAGATAAATTACAGAAGCTTGTCAGAATCCATTGATTAGCCATTCAAAGGGAGAGTTAGGGGAACTTATCAAATTGTTTTATAAATTGTGAAAAACTGAAAGGTATCTTCTATTTTTCAAACTTCCTAATATCAAGTTTTCAAAATAACCAGATAGGAAAATTAGTGCAGCGTTTCATAGCATACAATATTCCATTAATTTTAAATAAAGTGAATTTCTTCCATCAGTATAATAATACATGACAACTATGATTTGAAAATTGTGAGTATAGTTTGGAAATTTCAATTTCATTCACTCTCTCAACATTTTTGTTAATTAAGTTGATACTAGGTTCTGACATTTATAGTCAAATTTGCTCTTCTTACCATAAATTTAAGAAAATTAATAAAGACAATATTTAACAAGTGTTGGTCTCACTGAAGCATTTGAAAATAAAAATGTAAAATAATAAGAATATTAACATAATATTTCAGTACTTTTTAGTTTTATGTGTATGAATGTTTTTGCTTCCTTGTATATCTGTGCATTATGTGCCTGCTGCCATCAGAAGAGATATCAGATTCTGCAGGACTTGAGTTACAGTGTGAGGTACCAGGAATTGAATCTGGGCCCTCTAGAATAGCATCTAGTACTCTTAACATCTGGGTTACCTCTTCAAACACTCACATTTTCTTTCTTGTGCATGTTGTATACAAACATGCACATATAATAAGATAGTTTCATATACTTATGTGGGCTGTTATCTGTTACAATAAAATTGTTCTCATTAAGATCCCTTTCACCTGAGAAAGTTTAATATAACCTTAATATGTTGGTATCAAATCACGTTTACTGATACTTGAGGATATTTTAAAATAATTTCATATAATTTCACCATTTATTAAAAATGAAAACAAAATTTTACATTAACTATGATGAATTGCTTATTTCTTTTTATATGAATGATTTATCACTTGATTCTGGAAGACTACATTCAACATTTTGCAGAGTTGATAATTGTTTTGATTTTATAATTCACAATGCTAAGAATGAAATTTCAATTAAATATGTAGAGCTAATTAAGAAAAGTATTTTTAGTATAATTTCATAAACTGTTGGAAGCCATCTCTTTTTCCATAGTGATGCTAATATATGACAAGTTGGCTCCAAAAAAGAAAAGAAAGGAAGGAACTAGAGAAAAAAGAAAGAAAAAAGGAAAGAAATTATTGGAAATTTTGTCCTAATCCCAAAGTAAAATGAATTTAATGATATTACACATGAAGCTCAAGTTAACAACTCAAAGAAAAGCTTTTAAAATCTAACAATTGAACACAATAAAAACAGAAGGATTATTAATTTTCCACCTATATCCTGAAAACTTTGAAAACATTACATATCTTCCTATAATTAAATGACTTTGTTTCTATAAAAACAAAATATTATATGTATACCCTAAAGCCACTGCAATTCAAAATATACAATAATCTTGGCTCTGGGCCACAGTGCTTCAGGCATTGTTCATTGGCTTTTTAAGTGTGAGAGCACAGTATCATGCTGTATGTTCAGAACTAAAATAATAGTGTAATAGTGCAATTTTTCAGTGAAGTATGGGTGAATACTGACAGACCTGAAGACATGGGTTAAACACAAATAGTATCACATCATATTATTATTATTGTTTCCCTATTATGGAGATCACTTTTGTACTTTAAAGAAAATACTTTTATGTACATTATATTATAAGCCACACAACAGTAAACAACACAAATCACA
This sequence comes from Phodopus roborovskii, assembly GCF_943737965.1. Lineage (NCBI taxonomy): Eukaryota > Metazoa > Chordata > Mammalia > Rodentia > Cricetidae > Phodopus > Phodopus roborovskii. Next base: position 114,135 of record NW_026126092.1, on the reverse strand, counting down.
GAAAATCAGTGCTGTAGAGAAACAAATTTCCAACAAATCATTGAAACCCTGGAACTTTAATTAATATACAGAGTATAATAACAATTCAACTCTTTCCAGTTTCTTTTTGTCCACACTATATGCTTGATACTTCTTAAAAAAACTTTCTGGGTCATATAGGCAAATGTTTTCATATGATCATTATATGTAGTATATTTTGTAGCAAAGAATATATTTAAATAAAATGAAGACCCATCTAGCTGTAATTCTGGATTTTCATTTTTCCCCTCCTTCACTCCCTCCTTTTTCCCTTCCTTCCTTCCTCCCTTCCTCCCTTCCTTCCTTCCTTCCTTCCTTCCCTCTGTCCTTTCTTCCTTCCTCCCTTCCTTCCTTCCTCCCTTCTTTCCTTTTTTAAGCTGTTCTTTGGATTGAGCCCATGCTGCTGTCTGTGCAAGGCAAATACTCTACCATTGAACTAAATATCCAGTCCCCCCTGGAAATTTTTTCAACAATGGAAGGAAGGCTCTCAGTTATTGTTCAAGAATTTAACATTTCTACTATTTGCTTTTGTCATTCTAGGCAAAAAAAAAAAAAAAAAAAAAAAAAAAAAGAGTCAAAAAGAGTCATGTTTTGGTTTATAGCCCCAAAGTTAGAAAGAGTGAATGATTATTTGTTGCCATATTTGTCATCAAGCAAGAAAATACTATAGAATAATTGAAGAGGGAATACACACTGTAACACACACACACACACACACACACACACACACACACACACACATACATATATATATATATATATATGGAAGGAGATAATTTATTGTTATTGTTTTATTACAGCATTTGGAGACAATTAATACTGATACTCTATAAAAGGGGAATTGTATTGTTTCAAACTTATTTTCCATTGACTCACAATGTCTTCTTGTGATCAGAACACCCATTTAAGATTTGTGACTTTCATATTCTCCTAATTGTATAGCCTTAGGGGGTAGAACATTATATTTTAGTTTTGCATGATGAAACTGTGTGTTTTATTCCTCCATAAACAGATGGTAGTATTTATTGCTTTTTAAGATCTAAGTGAAATAATTACATTTTTTAATTTATTTTTTTCTTATTTTACATATTGATCCCAGTTCCCTCTCCCTCCCTCCCTCTCTCCCTCTTCTCTCCTCCCTCTTTCCCTCTCTCCCTCTCCCCCATCCCCCCTGACCACCCTCCCATCCTATTCCCCACACCCCACAGGGAGGGTGATGCCTTCCAGGAGGGGTCAAAAAAATCTGTTACGTCATTTGGAATAAGGACTAGGCCCTCCCCCCTGTTTCTAGGTTAAGAGAGTATCCTTCCATGGAAAACATGCTCCCAAAGTTCTTTTGGGAACCAGGGATACATCCTGGTTCCACCTGTCAGAGGTCCCTTAGAATGCCCAGGCCTTCTACTGAGACCCATGTTCAGGGGGTCTGATTCGGTCCAATGCTGGATTCCCAGCTATCAGTCTGGGGGCCCATTAGCTCCTCCTTGTTGAGGTCAGCTGTCTCTGTCGGTTTCTCTAGCCTGGCCTTGTCCTTCCTCTCTTCATTTGGATAACAGTTCTGCTCAGTGTTTAGTTGTAGGTGTCTGCTTCTGTTTCTATCAGCTACTAGATGAGGGCTCTATGATGGTGGATAAGTTAGTCATCAATCTCATTATCAGGGAAGGGCATTTATGGTAGCCTTTCCACTGTTGCTCTAATTGTCAGTTTGGGATAGTTTTGTAGGTCTCTGGACGTTTCTCTAGAGTAAGTTTTCACTTCAAATCCTTTCATGATAAAGGTCTTGGGGAGATCAGAGATAACAGGAACATACATAACCATAATATAAGCAATATACTGTAAACCAATGGCCAACATCAAACTGAATGGGGAGAATCTTAAGGTGATTCCTCTAAAATCAGGAACAAGACAAGGCTGCCTTTCTCTCCATATCTCTTCAATATTGTACTTGAAGTTCTAGCTAAAGCAATAAGACAATAATAGGAGAACAAGGGAAAACAAATTGGAAAAGAAGTCAAACTTGCACTATTTGTAGATGATATGATAGTTAACATAAACGACCCAAAAACCTCTACCAGGATACTCCTACAGCTGACAAACACCTTTAGCAAACTATCAGGATACAATATAAACTCAAAAAAATGAACAGCCCTACTATATACAGACAACAAAGGGGCTGAGATAGAAATCAGAGAAACATTACTCTTTACAATTGCCACAAACAATATAAAGTATCTTGGGGTACCACTTACCAAAAAAGTGAAAGACCTGTAAAGCAAGAACATTGTGTCCCTAAAGGAAGAAATTAAAGAAGATACCAGAAAATGGAAAGATCTCCCATGCTCTTGGATAGGTAGGATAAACATAGTAAAAATGGCAGTCTTGCCAAATGCAATCTACAGAATCAATGCAATCCCCACTAAAATCCCAGCACAATTCTTCACTGACATTGAAAGGGTAATAATCAACTTTATATGGAAAAACAAAAGACCCAGGATAGCCAAAACAACCCTGTAAAATAAAGGAACTGTAGGAGGCATCACCATCCTCAACTTCAATCTCTACTATAGATCTATATTCTTATGAAATAGACAGGTAGACCAATGGAATCTTATCAAAAATCCTGATATTAACCCACACACCTATGAACACCTGTTCTTCGACAAAAAAGCTAACACTATGCCAAGCATCCTCAACAAATTGTGCTGGCACAACTGGATGATGGTGTGTAGAAGACTGCTGATAGACCCATGATTATTGCCATGCACAAAACTCAATTCCAAATTGATCAAAGACATCAAGTTAAATCCAGCCATACTGAATTGAATCTATTAGAAGAGAAAGTGGGTGGTACCCTTGAAGAAACTGGTACAGGATACTGTTTCCTGAACATAACTCTAGGAGCACAGACACTGAGATCAACAATTAATAAATGAGGCCTCCTCAAACTGAGAAGTTTATGTAAGGCAAAGGACACAGTTAACAAGATCAAAAGGCAGCCCACAAACTGAGAAAAGATCTTCACCAACCTTACACCTGATAGAGGGCTGATCTCCCAAATATACAAAGAACTCAAGAAATGAGTCACCAAAATACCAAATAAACCTATTTAAAAATGGGGTACAGAATTGAAGTGAGAATTCTCTATAGACACTGTGTGTTGATTGACTAAAAATGCTTAAGTTTAATCGCTAATATTTATTTCTTCATGATGATAAATAATAGGCTTGAATAATACATTATTTCTGAGTATAATCATGTTTCATTTTAATACAAATATCAGAATTTATTCCTTCATCTACCTGTGACTGTGCCTATTAATAAATCTCCCCACATTTCTCCTCTTCATTCCTTCTCTAAAATCTACTAACAGCATTTTTATGGTGTGAGAATTCCATATATTTATCCATAAAGTACCTTGAGCAAATTCACCCCTATTCCTGTCCCTACAATTCCTCCCATACCCTCTCATCACTTTTCTATTCCAAGTTCAAAAACTCTTTTTTCTAAATCTATGGAGTATCCTTAGTGTTGCTTGCATATGTACAAGTGTAAGAACATGACTAGGCTCTCAGAAGCAACATCTCTGAAGAAAATCAACTCTCTCCCTCTCTCTCTCTCTCTCTGTCTGAGTAACCATCAATTACCAGTATATCCTCAATAAGGGGTGAGAATTCCTGATTCCTCTCCTGTCCATGCTGGTATTTTGGTTGGCCTGTGCATGCAGTTTGTTGTTTTAACACACCAATATTTATTTGAGGATGAAAATGAAGGGTGATGCAGAGCCAACTTCTCATATTCCTAGCATAGCCTTTCATGGTCAACTCATCCCTCTTTGTGGACTCTTTTCTTTATTTTTCTTTGATTGTAATTGGACAAAGCACATGAAAGGTCAACAATCCATCACTACACTGAACTTTCACTATTGGTTTAATATTCAGATATCCAAACATTTATTTGTAAGTTTTCTTTAAGTTGTTTCTTTGGAAAAAATCTTCATGGGAATATAAAGTATCATATAACACTAAGAGTTAATTATTTTCTTAATATGACATTTGCACATGTTCATGTTAATAACTCTTGATTTCATCACTGATGCATTTAAATGGGTCAATGAGCTAGTAAATTAAAAAAAGAAGACATGAAGTTGAATTTGGGAAGAATAACGTGGTCAGGGTAGGCCTGGAAGGAATTAAGGGAAGTCAGGGATGAATGTGTTCAAAATACAATGTTTGAAATTCTCAAATAATTAAAAATCTAATTTAAATTACTGGCTTCCACCCCATGTATCATGAAACTAACTAATTAGTTTTATTATACAATATCTATAATTTCAACAATTCAGAGAATAATATGCTATTGTGTTCCTGGATGGCATTGTAAGTATGGTAAAATTCTCATTTGTTGGAAATGTCTTGAGAACAATTTATCTATACAAAAAAGACATACTCTTGCAATAATTTGACCCAGAATGACCCAGAATGAGCCCAAATTTGAATTTTCTACTTGACTCTAGGTGTCTGATTTCTGGTTTATTTGTAATCTGTCTTTTATTGAACAGAATAGAAAGTGTCACATAAGAATAGTGAGGCATAGTGTACACAAATATATAATAGGGTTTTAGAAGGGGTTAAGTCGTGACTCCAATTTACCCAGATAAACAATGAATCAATCTATATCCATGTTGTTTCAGATATTTATTGTGTGTTGTGATTTTATAAGTTCACGTTTGACATCTTTGTCATTTTCAGGAAATTATTATCATACCATACATGCAAGTACACATATATTGTGGCCTAAGTCAAGGGCATGAAAGAATATACAATTAATATTAAAGCCATGTGTTGGCTTAGATTGTAAAAGCTGATTGTGTGAGATTCCAGAGCAAGTAAGGTTGATTGTGACAATGATTTCTAAATGACAGGTTAAATAAACAGGTTGAGTACAGAGCTGATTGGTAGTTTAATTGGTAAATGAGCTCTAGTTCTATTACTAACTCTGCTTTGAGGTACAGTGACTGTTCCAGTCTCCTTTAGTGTCAGAGATAATTTCACCACATGAAACTGTCTGCTGGAATGTGGTTAACCTAACAGGACCTGAAAAAAACTGAGTCTTCCTATGCCAGAAGCCATTAATTGTTTATATCTGCATAATTAAAGAATGAGGCCTATAATTATCTTTTCTTGTTGGGTCGTTATCTGGTTTTATATTCAGGGCGAAATTGACTTTGTAAAAAGAATTCAATAACTTTATGGAATAAATTGAGGACTATTAGAGTTAATTCTTTGGAAAATTAGGAAAATTCTATAATGAAACTGTCTGTTTCTGTTTTTTGTTTTGTTTTGTTTTTTAGTGAGAGAATTTAAATTGCTGCTTCTATATGGCTGATTGTTATGGCTCTGTTTATTTATTTAAATCTAAATTTATCATTGGTATGTCATATACAATTAGGAATTATCCTTTGAGATTTTCAAAATTAATGACACATCGAATTTTTAAAGGAATTCTCTGAATTTCCTCGGTATCTGTTGTTTCGTTTTTTAGATCTGATTTCATTAATTTGGGTTTTCTCATACTTCTGGCTGTCTAAATGATTGCCAAGTTTGCTAGTATTTTCAAAAAAAACAACCTTTTGTTTTCATTGATTCTTTCATTTTCTTAATATCAGACCTGATTTTTAATATCACTCTTCACTTAATGTTTTGGGGTATTGACTATTCATATTTTTCCAAGGCTTTCAATTTAGCAGAATTGGCTTAGAATTGGTTTTTTAGAATTCTGTAGTGAAGACATTTAATGTTATGTTTTTTCATAAGAGAGATTGCCTATTAATTATTCTAATTTTCTTATTAGTTTCTATTTTTAGATAGTTTTTATATGGTGAATGATCAACATAATTTGTTAATTTCCTCTAGGTTTTCCAATTTTTTGATATATGTCGTTCATAATAATCTATAATGATAATTTTTATTTATGTGATGTTAGTTGCCTTCCTTTTCATTTCTAATTTAATTTTTTTGAATTTTCTATATTTCTACTTAATTAACTAATTAATCTATCTATTGTTTGCTTCAGGGCAGAAAATAGTGAAATTAGTAAAACCTTCAAAATGGGCTCTTAGTAACTAATTTCTTCTATGGAAGTCCCCCTTAAAATTTCTAGAATTTATAAAATTGACACCACTAAGTGGGCACTGGAAGGGTTAAAAATACAATTATATAAACCTCAGCAACTTATCCAGAGTAAAACAACTCCACCTTGACCTCTGTGTTACCTAGTTCCTAAGACCACTTTCAGGAAAAGTGAAAAGGTTACAATGTAACCCCCAAACCCCAAAACCATAGAATGTTCCCTCTCCATGACTATATATAAAATAACAGGTTGTAATTTATTGCCAAAAATATGAATTCCTTTGACACTGCTAAATGTCAACCAATCACAAATGAACCACACTTACTGATTAAAAGAGCTTGGCTAAATGCTCTAAGGACCTCTCTGTTGACTGTTGCATCAGTTTGCGAGTAGAGGTCCTTGCCAGTTTATATACAATAAAAACCTTGCTTTTGCAATTCAGGAGAGTTTTTCATCTGGTAGGATTTGGGGATCTTCATGATCTGGGCACAAAAGGCACCAAGTTTTCAACACATAAGACAGTCAACAACATATCACACTCAACCTATAACAGTATTACTTCATTATAGCAAAACATGTTGAAATGATGACAATGTGGGCTAAAAGATGAAAGAAACAAAAACCTAGAAAACATGCCAATAAAACCTCAGTATATAAACTATTTTTCCTCTTCATATTTAGAATTTTTGATGTTCCAATTTTATCTTCCTATAATATTAATACTATTAATGTTGATACAGTTCTTTCTACTTTAATTTTTACTCTTCATATAGTAGATATGATTTGTTCATGCATTGCACTTATGTTATAAACTTCTATTATCTGCACAGTTACATTTACCAACTAGTTTCTGATATTTTCTTTGTGTTCTTTAATGTAAGTGGGTTTTTTTTTTCATTTTGAAACCTCTTATAAAGCATTTCTTACACAGCAGGTCTGGTAAAGACATATTCTCTTAGCTATTGTCTATGCTGAAATGTTTTATGACTCCATTTTTTTTTGCTTATTTCTTTGTCAGATATTACATTCTTCATTGACCTATTTAAATACTCTATAAAAGGATAAATTTCATGTCACCAACCTGACCTGCAAATTTCTGATAAGAAGTGTGCTGCTGGGTGAATTTTGCTTCCCAGTAAATTTGGGCCATGCTTATATTTTGTTGCTTTCCCTTGCAGCCTTGACAGTCTTGCTTTCACTTTTGACATCTTGGTTTATAGTATGTCTGAAAGTACCATTGCTTTTCATTTCTGGTCATTTGTTTTTGATATTATAATACAATTAGACCATTTTGTCCTTCCCTTTCCTCCTTCCAATTTGTCCAAATATACCCCTCCTTGCTCTCTTTCAAATTCTTGCCTTTGTTTTTAATTGATTCTTGTTAGGTGCTTATATATACATGAATATAGATATATTCCTAAATATAATGTTTTCATTCTGTATATTTTATAATGTTACTTTTATGTATATTTCCATAGTTGGTCAATTGATAATGAACAAATAGTTTACTCTTCCTTGGGAAAGATTATTTTTTAATCTTTAAATTTTCTTCTTGATTTCTATACTTAATTTTACCTTTTAGGTAACCATTGATGTGTTTTCTAAATGAAAAGTTAAATTTTGTAGAATATTGACAAAACAGATGTTTAAAATTCTCCTTATAATAGTTTGCCCATATTAGATACTATATGGTCATTTTCTATGGCATGCAGAAAATTTTAATTTTCTGAATGCTCATGTGTGTTTTAGAATGTAAACTAGGATTCTCACTGAAGGACTATATCTCTATTCCATTGTTTATAATTTGTGCCCACTTTTACAGAAAATATGAGCACTGTTTATTTTTCTGAATATGTAGCTATCATGATTTGATGGCATCCTGTATAAAGATTTTCTCTAAGCCTAGTTTACTTCCAATATGGCAAGACTAGCCATTTGGACAAGATATTGCTCTTGTCTGGCCTGTTTGACTTTATGCTGTATAACTGGACATGCAGTACCCACAAAAAGTGACTGCTGATTCAAAATGGACATTGCTACAGGGTTCCTGCTTCATGAAGAGTGTACCAGACAGTCTGCAGGACACAGAGAAAAGTGACTGACAAGTTGTCAATACAAGAAGACAGTTTAAAGTTTCCTGCTTTGCTGAAGAGTCTGCCAGATATACTATAGCCTATGGGCTGAAGATGGAAGTTTACAGTCTTGCCATATTGGAAGTAAACTCCATATCGAGTTTTTTCAATATCCATCTTCCTTTATGATGCAGGCAGTGTTGCCAGGAGCAGTTATGTCTCACTGTCAAGAAAAAACTAAACCATTTCAAATGCTATATTCTGTAGGTCTTTGAAAGGTTTTAAGAATGCCTATCTATTTGAAATATATCTCTATCTATAAAAACCTAAATATAAGTTTTGACTCTTATAGGTAACTATAATTTGTACTTAATAATACATTACATTTTAAGTGAGCTATATAAACACAAATCTTCAACAAGAGTAGAAGTATACAAATCACAAAATTGACCTTAAATTTGTATCAATAAATGAAAATCCTTTTCAAAATGAAGTATTCATTTCTATACCATAATCCCCTTTTTACCTTTAAAAAGAGATTGGATGTGATTATTAACCATTTATAACCAACCCCATTTAAGTGAACACAAACATTTTAGTCAATATTTGGTATTTGGGTATCATTCTTTTCAAACTGCTTCCTAATGGTTGGTGATGCTGTAATACCATAGGAATCCTAAGAAGAGGCAGAAATACTGGCTATAGTCCGCAAGGATACCTTGTTCCAGCTGTTTTGAATGTTGGATCACATGGGACACTCACTGTTTCGAGGGTCTTGCTTGATCAAACTATGTTAGTCTGGAAGGAATCCACAGCTTTTCGTTTACAGTGGAAACAAAAATAGAAATTCCTTTCCCCAGTAACCTGTCCTTAGACTTAAATTTTGAAGTCAAAGCATTTTTAAAATATGTAAATTGGATTAAATTAGAAGCATTAATAATCACATGTATTTTAGCAGTTGTTGTTCCTTCCTTAGCAATTGAGCAATTCAAAGACAACACAGTGGCAAAGAGTGTCCAGACTCACTGTGTTCTATTCATCTTCATGTGGCTTTTTTATTACTCTATTTCTTTTACTTGTATTTTCCATTATTGAGACAGGGTTTCTATGTGTACCTTTTGCTTGTCCTGTAATTCACTCTGTATACCAGGCTGGCCTTGAAATCACAGAGAACTTCTTGCCTCTGCCTCCTGGGTGCTGGGATTAAAAGCATGTGCCACCTCATCCAACTACTCTCTTTTTATTTTTTAACCACTTTTTCTTTTTCTCTCCAAGTCTATGTATATTTTAAAACACACTGAAAAACTAGAGATTTTTTTCTGAATCTTAATCTGTCTTTACTGTAAATCGTTATCGTTTTCTTGCCGTGAGTCTGCTAAACAACAACATTGCTTTCCAATTGGCAGGGTTATGTTTATTGCAGATAGAGGAGAAATAATTATAAGCCTCTCAGCTCATTTTGTAGATTCACTGGCACATAAATGAATACTTTTTTCCATGAGTCAATGACTGGTGTGAATCCTGCAAATTCAAGCCACTAGAATATGCATATTCATTATGAATTATCCTCAATTTGACAAGAATAGTGTCATATTCTTTTGGGCTCTGTTATACAGTAGCTTGTAATTTAGTTTTTGTTGACTTCTTAAATCTTGTAGAATTATGGTAGTGTTAAAATGATGTGATAACATTTGATTTTGAGGAGAAAAAGATGATTTTCTCTTGAGATATATATATCAGCTACTGAATGAAGACTTGAGGATGGAGTATAAGGCAGTCATCAATCTCATTATTGGGGAAGGGCATTTAAGGTAGTTGGGGTCATCCTTGTAGGTCTCTGGACATTGCCCTAGTGTGAGATTTCTCTTCAAAACTATGGATCGCACTAGTACGATATCTATTTTCTTGCTCTCCTCTATTCTTTCCCTGACTCAAACTTCTTGCTCTATCAAACACAATTCTACAAACCTCTTCCTCTCCCCCCATGCTCCCAATTCAATTGGGAGATCTTGTCTCTTTCCCCTTCTCTATAGGGTCCTCTTTGTTAGGGACCTGCTTGTTTTGTAGGTTTTCTGACAATGGGGATTGTATGCTGTTAATACTTTTTTCTGCGTCTTAAAACCATATATGAGTGAGTACATACCATGTTCCTATTTTTGTGATTGGGTTACCTCACTCAGGATAGTTTCTTCAAGTTCCATCCATTTGCCTGCAAATCTCAAGATTCCGTTGTCCCTCCCCCCACTGAGTAGTACTCTATTGTGTAAAGTTAACACATTTTTAAATCTATTCTTAAGTTGAGGGGCATTTAGGTTACTTCCATGTTCTGTTTATTACAAATAATGCTGCTATGAATATAGTTGAACAAATATCTTTGTTGTATGAATGTGAAACCTTTGGGTATATGGCTAAGAGTTGAGTTGCTGGATATTGAGGTAGAGAGGAATTGCCATGATGATTTCCAAAGTGGCTGTATCAGTTTGCACTCCCACCAGCAGTGAAGTAGTGTTCCTCTTTCTCCACATCCTCTCCAGCATAAACTGTCTTTGGTGTTTTCACTTTTAGACATTCGGATAGTTGCAAGATGGTATTTCAAAAGATTTTTGAATTGCATTTCCCTGATGGCTAAGGATGTTGAACATTTTCTTAAGGGTCTTCAGCCATTTCAGATTACTCTATTAAGAATTCTATATTTAGTTTTGTACTCCACTTTTTAATTGGATTGTTTGGTGTTTTGATACCTATCTTCTTGAGTTCTTTGTGTATTTTGGGAACTGGCCATCTGTCATATGTGGGGTTGATGAATATCTTTTCCCATTCTGTGGCCTGCTGTTTTGTCTTGTTGACAGTCTCCTTTGCCTTAGAGAAACTTTTCTATTAGAGGAGGTCCCATTTATTATTTGTTGATCTCAGATTCTGTGCTACTGGTGTTTTGTTCAAGGGTACCTCCCACATTCTCTTCTATGATGTTCATTTGGCTGGATTTCTATTAAGGTCTTTGATCCATTTGGATTTAAGTTTTGTGCTTGGCAATAAATATGGATCTATCTTTAATCTTCTACAAGTCAGCATTCAGTTATGTCAGGACCATTTGTTGAAGATGCTTTCTTTTATCCATTTTAATTTTAGATTCTTGGACAACAATCAGGTATTCATGGGTGTGGGTTCACATTAGGGTTTTCAATTCAATTTCCTTGGTCTACCTGCCTGTTTTGGTGCCAATACCATATGTTTTCAGTACTACAGGTCGATACTAGAGCTTGAAATCAGGAACAGTGATGGATCTAAAAGTTCCTTTATTGTATAGGATTGTTTTGGCTGTCCGGAGTTTTTTGTTTTTCCATATAAAGTTGAATATTGTTCTGTCAAATTCCATGAAGAAAAATGCTGGGATTTTGATGGGGGGGATTGCATTGAATCTGTAGATTGCTTTTGGCAGTATTGCCATTTTTAATAAGTTGATCCTACCTATCTAAGGTCATGGGAGATTTTTCCATTTTCTGGTGTCTTATTTACTTTCTTACTTTAACGACTCAAGTTTTTGTTTTATATGTGTTTCACTTGTTTGGTTAGCTGACGGAGGTAGAAACAGAGACCCACCGCTAAACACCAAGTCTTACTCCTGGAATCTATTTGGAGAGAGGGAGGAGTGATGACAAAATGGGTCAAGGCCATGCTGGGGAAACACAAAGAAGCAGCTGTCCTGAACAAGGGGGAACTCATGGATCCCAGATTGACAGCTGGGAAACCAGCATAGGACTGACCCAGACCTCCTGAATGTGGGTGTTAGTTAGGAGTCCTGGGTAGTATATGGAACCTTTAGTAATGGAACAGTATTTACGCCTGGTGTATGAATGACGTTTGGAGCCCATTCCTCATAAAAGAATGCTCTCTCAGCTGAGACACACAGGAGAGGACCTAGGCCATGCCCCAAATGATTTGATAGACTTGATGATCACCCATGGAAGGCCTTAACCTCCCTGGGGAGCAAAAGATGGATGTGATGGGAGGGTTGTTGGGGGTCATGGTAGGAAGGGAGGGAGAGGTAACTGTGATTGATATATAAAATAATTTTTTTCTAATTTAAAAGAATATTGGTTCAAAAGAGGCATATAACTACTTTTTATTTTGAATAATAATTAATCTTAATAGAACAGAGAGGTTTCTCTGTGATGATTTCATATATATATATATATATATAATCCCTTATCTCTATTTTACCTTATCTTTACCCCTTCTTGTTCTCTCAAGTTTCTTCCTTCCCTCATAGTACCTGTTACATTTTCAGATAATACAGTCTTTCAATTCTTTTATTAACTAAAATATATTAAAGTGTAAAATAGCACACTTAAATGCCTCAGTTTTAATTTTTCTTTAAACATTGATAGAGAATTTGTTGGTTAAAAAATCAATTCCACATTTCTCTGAAACACTTGATTTACTCAATATTTTACTCTTCACTGATGATAAAATCATAACTTCTTCTAAAAAGAAATAATATCCTATTGGTTATTTACAATTTTTGTGTTAGATGAGTTGAAAGGTTAATATTATAATTATACACACATTTATCATTAAACATGAGTCTCAAATTGTCCTTGAAATATTACTTACAAGACAATGCCTGCAGGGTTCATATTGTCAAAACTAACTTGTCACTAAAGGTTTATAGTAAATATTCTGGACATAGGCAGATTAACAGCAGGTAGGCAGTGAAGTGGACAGAACTCAGTTTCATTGTTTAGGGCTATAAAAGTTACAGCTGAATAAACATGAAAATGGACATTCCTCTACTTCAGACAAGTTATCACAAGAATTAGCCACCAAGAAATTAAATGGTTCTTCATTTCTTGCAAACACATAATTGTGCAAAAGCAGGTCTGTGGTTCAGAAAGTCCAAAGCTAGTATAGGTTGTTCTATTCTGTGAAAGAATGAATCCATTAACTCATTCAGTACACTGGCCTAGTTGTATGTAGTTGAAAAGTCACAATCCTTTTTCTAACCAGAATAACATTCCCAAAAGATTGTCTATGTACCCTGAGGTGAGGAAGTCTCAGAGCAAAAACTGCAGTGTACACAGGATGAAAATACTAGGCACCTGAATCTGGAACAAGGTTGTTTTTGTGCATAATGGAAAGAGAAAACACTAAAACAAATAAAACCAAAAATGTTTTCCCTCATATAATCTATTCTTTTCTTTTTTAAAAAAAGATTTATTTATTATATACACAGTGTTTTAACCACGGGCCAGAATAGGGTACCAGATCACTTTATGGATGGTCATGAGCCATCATGTGGTTGCTGGAAATTACTCAGGTCCTCTAGCAGAGCAGCTAGTGCTCTTAACTGCTGAACCATTTCTCCAGCCCTCCCTCATAGAACTTTATCTCAGTGGTTTGTCAAATTCTTAAAACATTGTGGCTGAGAAGACAAAAAGAATAAAAGTAGATTCACAAGTGTGTGAGATAGAAAAATGAGGGTGGGTGTAGAAGTAATCAGAATGCATTATAAACATCCATAAAATTGTAAAAATAAATTTAATTTAAATTTAATTAATAATAAATCCACTAAATATTTGCCTAAAAACAGTGAAACTTAACAAATCATATTTCCTATATTCTGAATCTAAAGGGGAAAATAGTATAATACACTGATTCTAGAGTTTAAATAATGTAATAGCACATGTCCCAAATGTATAATCTTTATTTCATTTAACTAGCTGGACGTTTGTATGTTTTGAGTCCTTAACTAGGATGTGTGAGGTCTCAGAAACAATCCCCAGTAGGTAGTGAAAAGAAGCCCCTGTGAATTCCTGGAGGGTTTTTTCTGAGGGGGGATCTTTACTGACTCAATTTCATTGCTTGCTACTTGTATGATGATATTTTAATATACTTTTGCTTTAAATTTGGCAAGACTTATAATTCAAAATTTGAATTTCCTATCTTAATCATCTAATTTGTCATCATATAGTTTCTCAATGGTGTTTGAAATTTTTGTAATGTCAAACTTTTTGTCTCCAATTTTCTTTATTTGTTTCCTATCTTAATCATCTAATTTGTCATCATATAGTTTCTCAATGGTGTTTGAAATTTTTGTAATGTCAAAATTTTTGTCTCTAATTTTCTTTATTTGAGCTTTCTCTTTCTGACTTTCAGTAATTGAGCTAAAGATTTGTCAGTTTTACATTTTCAAATAAATAGTTATTTCTTTGATACTCTCTATTGCTATTTAAGACTAATTTATTTGTGTTCTGCTCCTCACTATTTCTTTCATTCTACTAATTTTGAGTTCATTTTAACTTTGTTTAAGACATTAAGATAGACCATTTGGTTGCTAACTATAATTCTATTTGTGATACATGCATTCATTACTAAGTAATTTATTAGTATTCATTCTGCTGTAACTCAAGTGTGTGTGTGTGTGTGTGTGTGTGTGTGTGTGTGTGTGTGTGTGTGTGTGTATGTTTCTATAGTCTTTCCATGGTCTCTCTTTACTTTTCTTTTTCCAGGCAAGGTCTCTCATGAATCTAAATATCATAGGCTTGCTGGCTAGTGGGTATCAATGATACACTAAAGTGTGCCTGCAATAATTAAACTTACCAGTATATAAATCACCTGGAAACTTTTCTTGTCTTATGGCGAGGTTATTGATACAGAAAATCTGAGAGAAAAGTAGACACCATGTTTCAGTGTTGTTAGAACCATTTAGTGCCTGATCTTCTGATCTTTTGAACTATTCAACAAAAGGACATCTTCTCAATAGATGGGAGAGACTTTGAGATAAATATTCAGAAACTATTCACTTTCAAGTCTTTGTTCTTTTCACAATACTAAGGGAATATCTTACTTAATATTCTCCTTAAAATTATATATATATATATATATATATATATATATATATATATACACTTTTATATTTGACTCCATACGTAGTATTCTTTAAGACTGACAATGAAAAAAATAGTGTACTATAACTACTGGTTTAGGCTATTGAGGTTTTATTTTTTGTTTTGTTTTTGTTTTCTTTCTCTTTTCTATAGCACTGACTTCTCTAGCTCATTGTTAATTTCTATGTACAAGTAAACTAATATTGCTACCAAGTAATATAATGGAACTTGTGTTTGAAACCCATTTGAGGATATTGATTTCCTAAGTTGATTGTTTACAATAATAATCACTGCTTTTTGTTTCTTAAAATATAGGAAATTCTTGGCCCCATGAGTTAGATATACATGTGTGAACATATATACATTTGTGTATGTACATGTATATACATTTAACAATTATAATTTAATAATTTAGAAGGATGGACATGAGAACTTGGAGTGGAAGAGGAAAGTGGAGGATTAATATAGATGTACTATTTAAATACATAGTTCTCAAGAATGAAATTTAAAAATTTCAGGACATTTAATTATCACAGGCATTAATTATACAAGTACATATTATGATATGCTAATCTGTCTCTGAGTCACTGCTTTGATTATTACATAGCCTGTACTTTCTGGGATATCTGCTATAGTACAATTTCTTAGATGACTTCTTATACATTTATGAGGATGAAATCATTGCGATCACTCCAGGCATGCGTATCAAAATCTCCAGAAAAAAAAAGCAGAGATTGGCAGACCTGCTTACAGCTAGAAACAGAGATTAGCAAAAAAAAGTGCTAGAACTCATTGATTTTTCTGATACTTGAATTTGGGAGCAAAATGTGTGACAAAGGCACTTGTTTTATGTAAAGTGAAAGTATCTTGCCTTACCTTTTATTCATATATAATTTTTCTCTGAAACTCAAAAACACGTATTTCATGAATAGAAATTTGTTTTCTATGTACTTTTCAGAGTTCTTATTGTGGGACTATGACAGAACTAGATATAATGCTTTGGCAGCGAGGTGTTTGTTAACCACACACTTTTGCAGTTTATTCGTTTGAGTAGTTATATACAGAATATGGTCTACATTTCTTTATGATCCTGTGTGAGAAGTGTTAGTTTTTTTCCATTATCCTCTCACTGTCACCCAACTGAATATATGCTTTGATATTCCAGAATGAGGGACAGACAGAAATAGTTTAACGTTCATGATGCCCTGTAGTAAACAAATGAGTAATCAGAGAATGTTAAAAGATGTGTGAGATTTAATTTGTCTAATAGGTATGTGATACTATTCTTGCTAAAATAAACCATATATCACTGTCTTATTCAGGGTTTCTATTGCTGTGTCGATACACCATGATGACATCTACACTTATATAGGAAAGCATTAAATTGGGGCTAGCATACATTTCATAGGTTTAGTTTGGAATCATGGAATTATACAGATAAACATGGTGCTTGAGAAGGAGCTGAGAGTTCTACATATTGCTTCACAGGCAGGAGAGAGAAGATAGGGATGACTTAAGCATTTGAAACTTCAAAGCCCAACATCAGTGAGACACTCTCTCCAACAAGACCACCCCTACTCAAAACAAACAAGGCCATACCTCTTAATAGTGCCACTCTCTATTCAGCAAGAATTCAAACCTATGATCCTATGGGCGGTGGGAGACATTCTTATTCAAACCAGTTGCATGTACAGTGACTTCCAGGATAATTTCTCTTCTGCTCTTGCTGTCCCAACCATACAGTTTAAGTCTTCACATCTGGTATCAAATGGGATCATGTTTACAACTATCTGTTGTTTTTATAGCATATTTTTGCATGGCAACTGCCTAAACTGCACTGTCTGCCATTTTTAAAGCCAACCTACCCTGATGGATTATGAGACTTCAAAGACACAGCCCTCGTTCCTTGTGGGACTCAGTATATGAAGTTTCTAGCATCATAAAGCAGGACTTGCTAACTAATTAACTCTCAGGCATTGGATATATTAAAGAGTTTGTTTTAATAAAACATTTGTAAAGCTCATGTGTCTTGAGTAAAACAATGATATCATAACTTTTAAAGAATTATAGAATTCATTCATGAAACTTTAATTGTCATATCCATTAGCACTATATACCTTAACAAATATAGTTTTCTTATGCTTACCTGACATTTAAAAAAAAGCTTCTTTGAAAAAGTAATATCTTCTTTAATGCTTTGAAATTATAAAAAATATATTTTGATCATATTTAACCATTTCCCAGCTATTTCCATATCCTCCCTCTCCACTCCTATGTTCCTGTGCACCCAACTTTCAGTTTTCTTCTTTGGTCTTCCCATCTAGTCCAGTTTGGGTTGACAGCTACTCTTAGGAGTTGGATCACCTCTTGAATTACTCTCTAAATCTTTTTTAAATTACTGCTACAGAAACTTACCACAAAGCTTAACTATACCTCAGGGTCTCACCTGTACATCAAGGTCTCACTTGCACCTTGCTCATGACATTACTTTTATCACAAAGTATTATCTTCTTTTTTGTACCTTTGAGCCACACATTTATTTATTCACAAATGCAGTTGGTGTTCTCCAATAGTCAGTCAAGTCCTTCCTGGCATGTTCTAGACATTGTTAAGAGTAACAGGAAAAGAGACACTTGGTAATTTTAATAAGGAAACAGAAGTTATCATTTTGTTTTGATTTAAAAACAATTTTGGTAGTTTTATTATTGGAAAAAATACAACATTATTTAACTAATCTTTTTATCTCAAAATTATCTATAAAATTCCCTTTCATGCACATAGTACAAAATTTTTGTTCAATTGTCTTAAAATTTCACCCTAGAAATACTGAAAGTTTGGACTTTTAGTGTTCTGTCCATTGCATGAATGGAAGTTTTTGTCATGCTACTCTAATTTTAATGTGTATACTAAAGGAAACCTAGGAAGTCATTTATATTTAAAGGTAATTTATTAAGACATTAATAGCCATAATGACATACTATATTATTTACTACATACAATGTTTCTGTGGTTTATGATAAAGGAATAATATACAAGTTAACATAATTATGTGTGTTTTACTTTGTGAACAATACAAAGAAACTATTAATAGAGATGTTATTTTATGTTGTTACCTTGACAAGGTATCTTCCAGCTCTCTGATCTCATGGAAGGGAAGGTTCAAATTATGAAGTTTTAGATTTTCACAGTTCTAGGTTAGGAGACACCATCAAACTAAACACAAACCCCATAGGAAGATATTATTGTACCTCTCTCTTTCCCCTTACCTTCCTCTGAGTTCTCTAATAATCCAAGGCCTTGCACTCATATAGACATAGTTATATACAACATACATATTATTCATAGTTCTCTACTAACCAGTACTGCTTTGTTAACCTTTGAGCTTTATGGTTGTTTACATGTGAGACAGGTCTGAATTCACCAAAATGTATTCAAAAGCATTCTTATACAACACTTGAAGTTGTTTAAGACAAGGGTCACTTGGAAAGAGAAGCCGTGAGACATGAGTGTCTATTGTCTCATCTACCTACAGTACTCTAGTTGTCCTAGTGAGAGTCCTATTGGAGATATAAGGCCACAGAGGTCCTGGGTGTAAAGTCAATACTTAATAGTTTTTAAATTTTTCCTTTTCAACAAGTTTTCTAACACTTGAGCTTGTATATTTTAAAGTTAATTAATGTTTCCTCCTCTATGGAAGCTATATTTAATCAAGGCACCTATAATAAATATTTGCAACAGACTTAGAATTTTTTAAGTGTATAGTAGTATATTTTGTGAGGTACTTGGGGTTACAAACAACCAAAATTTGTGGCTGTAATTATATGTAAAGCTAGACCAACTAGAACATGGCAAAAAAGAACACATGTAACTGTGAAAATATCTATGGCAAATTATAAAAACAGTGGTTGCAAAAGATTTTCCAGGACATCCAACAAACATCACAAACATATAAAGATCATATAAGGCACAAACATATAAAGATCATATAAGGTTTCTAATGCTTTAGACAACAAGTATCTTCACTTAATAAGGTAAAATATCTTTTCAAAATTTAAAAATTGATTGAAAATATGATAAAATGTGTTTAGGGCTACTTTTCACTGAAATCTCCAGTATCTTTGAATCTGTTATAAATATTTATGATAATATTTCTAATTAAATTTGAAAGAAAATTGTTTTACTTGTCAATCCCAGTTCTCTCACCTTCCCATCCTCCCCTGTCTCCCCCATTTCTGCTTCCCAGGGAAGGTGAGGCCTTCCATGGGGGATCTTCAAAGTCTGTCATATCATTTGGAACAGGGCCTAGGCCTCCCCCAATATATCTCGGTTGAGAGAGTTATTATAAATTGTTAATAATTTATTATTCCAGAGAATACCCAATTTTTTGCATGATAGCTAGGAACCTGCAATTTAGGTTGCCTTCAAATGGATTTAATGAGTTAAATTTACAAATGTTTCTAATTTTGGAAATGTTATAATTTAGATTCAGACCTTACCTTGAAGAAGAACTCCAGAACTTGTTAGATACATGACTTGAGTGAAATCATGTGAGAAATGTTAACACAATATATATTAGGATAATAATATTTAATATTATTGTTTGAAGATTAAATTTAGCCACATTGTAAGTACTTTATGAACATAAATGTATCCTGCAAATGTTATATAATAACAATGTTGTCTTGACAGTTTTTAACTGTAACTTATGCTATGTGTGCAGGACATATCACTTAATGATTTACTTCTTTTCAACTTAGTTGCCGATTCATCATGGAAGGCCTCACACTCTCTTGGGAGTGGATGGGGAATGGGTTTGGGGGTAGGATGGGAGAAAGGCAGGATGGAAGGGAGAGGAAACAGGGATTTATATGTAAATAAAATTGATTCCAAATTAAATTTTTAAAACAAAAAACAAAAAGGATCCAACAAAAGTTTGTCTTGGTCATTAAAATGACTGAATAAAGGTATCATCTTCTTAGTTGGTGCTTTCATCTAGACATGTAATTATGATCAATTATTTTATCATCTATTTGATTGTTTGGCAACTGAAGCTTTCTGTAACTAAAATAATTTTATATATCATTTCTGCTTTAATCAGTTCTCACATACTGCATAAACATCAGCATCATTTAATATATTTTTAAGTTTTGATGAGCATTAAACAAAGTCTAAATGAACAAGAACAAAATGTAAGTGAAACAATCATAATATAACTAAATACTGTCTCTATAGAAATGAAAATGTTATTTTATACAGGAATTCTGGAGGCAAAAAGGAACCTTGAGATGAATGACTGATTATCTAAGCCAGGAAAAAATATACTGTTGAATACTCATCAGTCAAAATCTTGGCAAATCCAGAAACCTGTAACTCCGTTATGAATATAAACTATATCAAGAATTTGAGGGAAATAATAGTAGCCAATTTTAAAAATGAAATTTGTGAAATTAACATTCAATAAAACCCAATATTTTTCTTGTGTGACATTGATGGTAACTGCTGTGTGTATAAAAACATATATATAGCAGACAGAAAGGTTTTCTTTGTCTTCCATACCTTTCTGCAGTCTGTAGGTTTTGCTGTTTTTATTTATCATAAGAAATGTTTAATATTTGTTTTTATCTCAAGTTTATAACTATGGTTAGTCAAGGGTCAAATCTTTTTGTTACTGTAAATTTGCATTTTTTCCATTCCATTACTGTTATTCATTCCTGGTTTCACTCTAGTTATTGCTAGAAGAAATGCACAGAATGATTTTGGTCATCTTGAATTTGTTGACTTATTTTAGGACTATTTAAATCATATTTAATAAAAGCGACAGAACTAAAAAACAGAATAAGAAAAAGAAATGTATTTAGTTTTTAACGTATTGATTCACTACAGCATGGAAACAGAGAAGCCAGATAATATACTATCAGAAAAATGGAGAAACAGAGAAAAGAAATTGTTCAGTCCAAAGTAGAAAAGTGTATAGTCATTGGAGGACCATGGTATAATAGTTTGAAGATTAAGTCCTAAGGGCCTGAGAAATGAAGTGATAGTTTCAATCATAGAACACAAACACCAGAACACATGTAAATCTAACACAAAGAATAGTAGATACCAGAACCTGAAGAAAGAGGATAAAAATTAGGCTTTCCTCTGCCATTATTCATAAAGGTCCATAGATTTATTCTTGCTTGCTTTGAGGGCATATTTTTCCCGACTGAGACCACAGTCTCACATTTAATTTCATCTGCAGAACTCTTCACAAATATGTGCAGGACAACACATCATTCTAACACAATCATTCTAACCTGTAGCACAAACATTGAAGACTCACTTTCATCAAAAAAGTGAAGGAGATGTCTTAGTTCTCATGTTCCCTGTAGTTGTAGTGCCAATCATAGTAGTTGAGAAGTAGATTCCATTGAATTGTTCAGTGTGTGTGTGTATGTGTGTGTGTGTGTGTGTGTGTGTGTGTGTAAATTTTTATTTTACATATCGATCCCAGTAGCCCCTCTCTCCCTCCCATGACCCCTGACCACTCCTACAGCCCCATCCCCCCACTCCACAGGGAGGGTGATGCCTTCCAGGCGGGATCAACAAATCTGTCAAGTCATTTGGAATAGAGTCTAGGCCCTGCCTCCTGTCTCTAGGCTAAGGGAATATCCCTCCATGAGGAATGTGCTCCCAAAGTCCCTTCGTGAATGAGGTGAAAAATCCTGGTTCCACTGTAAGAGGTCCATTAGACTGACCAGACCTTCCAACCGAGGCCAATGTTCAATGGCTCTGAGTAAGTACAATGCTGGCCTCCCAGCCATCAGTCTGGGGGCCCATGAACTCCCATTTGTTCAGGTCAGCTGGCTCTGTGATTTTCTGTAGCCTGGTCCTGAACCCCTCTCCCACCAATCCTTACTCTCTGGCACTGAATTCGTGGAGCTTAGCTCAGTGTTTAGCTGTGGGTGTCTGCCCCTGTCTCCATCAGCCACTAGATGAGGACTCTATGTTGGCACATAAGTTAGTTATCAATCTCATTATCAAGGAAGGGTATTCAAGGTAGTCTCTCCCCTGTTGCTCAGATTGTTAGCTGGGATCATCCCTGCAGGTCTCTGATCATTTCTCTAGAGTCAGTTTTCTCTTCAAACCTATAATGGCTCTCCAAATGTGGCATCTCTTTTTTTTCTCTCATCCATTTGTCTTTCAACTCAATCTTCCTGGTCCCACATGTTCTTTCCTCCTCCCTTTCTCTTTCTCCTAACTGCCTCTCCACTCACTACTCCCCAATGTGCTCAGGAGAGCTTGTTCCTTTCCTCTTCTGTGAAGGGCGTTGGTGAAGATATTTTCCCAGTCTGTGGAAGTATTTGGCCTTCTTTTTTGGGTCCTTTGCCTTAGAGAAGCTTCTCAGTTTCAGTAGGTCTCATTTATTAATTGTAGATCTTAGTGTCTGTGCTACTGGTGTTATGTTCAGGAAGCAGTTTCCTGTACCAATTCATTCAAGGGTAGAGCGTGTGTGTGTGTGTGTGTGTGTGTGTGTGTGTGTGTGTGTGTGTGTGTGTGTGTATCAGAGAATATTGGTGATTACCTGAAATTCATACCTAACCTAGGCATCACAAAAGAAGACTTCTCTAATCTTAGTACTTCTCTGTTACACAATTCTGTGATAGTGAACTTTGCACCTGGTTCTCCTTTCCTTGCTCATGGAGCATGATGTCCAATGAACTTTTAAATATTTGGACTCGTACTACTGCTATTTATCTGCATAATATACCAGCAAACAGGAACCTAATAGCTTCTGTCAGCATTTTAAAAAATATGACAGGCTAAATTGTTATCTTGCAAATAGGATAAAATGTCAGATATTTCATAGGTTTTGACAGCTCCAAAAGGTAGAATGGTGGCTTAATATATTTAAAATTTAGTTTCAGTATGTTGTGATTTTAAGATCACATGCATCATAAATTTTTAGAATGGTTATGAATGATTTAAAGTAGATGAAAGTATAATCAGTTTACATTTTGGAAATTCTCTCAAAGCATTTTCAGTTTATACATTTGAGCTCAGTACTGACTAAATTAGTCTAGATATTTGGAGACATTTAAATAATCCAAAGGTATAAAATATATTAATATTTTTTAAACTATTTAACAAGATATTAATCTGAAATTCTCAATAAAGAATAGGAAAAATGATGTTTCTATGTCTTAATTTTTCATGTTACAATATTAATTTTAATTTTTTTATCTGAAAATGAGGAGGAATGGAAAATAATTAATGAAAATAAATGATATGCCTTAGGGAATAGTAATAATATGCCACTAATATTTTAATAAGCAGGTTAACATATAGAAACTGTTCAGTGGTTAAATTATGTTGTAATTGATGTTCATTGTTATAGACATATAATGAAATCTGAGATTATTAATTTATACATTTTTTAGTTGTTTCATTTACAGATAGTGTAACTAGAAACAATTCACTTTGTAATGTAAACTTCACACAACCAAACTCAATTATACTAAGTGCCTCAGAGTTGTAATTAACAGAAAAATAATTAAAATCACATATCACTTAGATTAGATGAAGAAGCATGGGCTTTATTGTGTTATATAAGATAGACAAATGATAGATAGATAGTTGGATAGATAGATAGACAGACAGAGAGAGACATAGATAGGCTGAGGCAGTAAACAAAGCAAAAAGGAAATTATAGCTGTAGGGAAATACCAGACTAAATTTCTCTTTTTGAAAGACTTAAGTGTAAGTGTAAGTGTAAGTACATTTAAGTGCCAAAGCTATAATTTTCTACTTACTCTTTTTTACTGTTGATATTTAGTATGCTAACCCTAATTTGATGCCATGTATTCTTTGTCAGAGGTAATCTTCCTACACACACCTATAAACTGCAATTTTTCCCCTGATGCATGTTATATAAATGGTCCCTGCCATTCTTCTTTTGACAGTGACCAGTGCTTTACACTGGTCAAATGACTGAAGTTCTATATAATTCATACTTAATGTATTGCACTTGGCAAGGAAGATTCAAATTGTGCTAGTTCAAAATACCTTCCTCAAAACTGCCATTGTATCTGAAAAGATAAAGTTCTACTGTGACTGCTATTGGAGTGGCTGTTGTGGCTGTCTTTGGTTTCTAGAGGATTTGTGGGGTTAGAGATGCTACATTTGACTAAAAACACATAGATCACAGGTGACCTGGAAGGCCTAGATATAAACTATTAGTTCATAAGTAATTTAAACAGCAACTGAAGTTGCACCTTTTCCTCCCTGAAACGGTTCCATTTTTATCCATTCAATATCAATTTACTGAAGTATGGTCTTTAAATACATTTGTTTGCTTATAGAGAGCACCTTCAGTTGGGTGTGGAGTATGCCATCTCACAACTGGAACCCCAACACCAAAGAAGCTATGGCAGGAAGATTATCTTGCATTAGAGACCAACATGGGTTATTTTATGAGTGTGAGGCCAGTCTGGTCTACAGTAAGACCATGTGTTAAAAATCATTTTGATGTACATCTCAAACAGACAAGTAAAACATTTTTCATGTTGATTGTTAGGAGCCTGGTACACTGCCTAGTGGCTTTCTGTTCTCAAGCCAACACAATGATCATTGATTATAAGCAACATGATTAACCAGTGTTGTGGGACCACTAGATCCCTTTCTCAGATAATTGTTCCCACACATTGATGTCACCTGTTAGGTTCAATAGACTCTTAACAGTGAAGATTAGTTACATTTGTCTCTGGCATGAACTGGAGCTTTAGAATGCCATTGAATACAAGTATAAAGGAAAAGCGTGCCAAGAGAGATGAAATTTTCTTCCTGAATACTCCATGTAATGTCAAAGTTATGTTATCTTTTTGATCATTAAGCATATGAAATATTTGAGTTCTTATTTTTTTCTCCAGACACTTCAGTTCAAGGAAAAACTTGATAGATTTTCAGATTCATTTTTATTCCAAGGAGAGGAAACACAATTGAGAGCAAATAACAATCATAACAATCATACAAAAACTACATCATAACATGTATGTCTGAATTTCTGCTGCTGTGAATATGCCACATGATTTTACAAAGAAAAAGTAAGGCTATAGGTAGAATTAATTTTGTAATCAGATGGTTCTTAGACATTGTGAGCTATCTAAATGGGATCTGTGAACTGAAAATACTCTGTTAGAAGAAGGTAGACAGGACAGAAACCGAGACAGCAGCATGAAAAGCACCTATGCATTTGGGATACTTACTGAAGAAAAATAGAAGTTGTCATTGGCCAAAAGAACATAGGCATCCCGTAAAAGCTGGAAAAGAGAAGATTTAAGATTCTTCTTCAGCGCTTCTACAATAAATGCAATGCCGAGGTTACATTCAAATCAGCACTATTAAATGTTTTTCATACTTCTGCCTTTCAGCAAAGAATAAAAACAGATTTTCGTTATTTTGAAAGCTTTATTTTATGTGTATAATTATTTTGCCTGCATACATTTATGTGCATATACATGAAGGTAAGAAGTGTTGGAAGCCCTAGAAGTATAGTTATGAGTGCTTGTGAACTACCATGTGGATGCTGGGAAGTGAACCCAGGTTCCGTGCAACAGCAGCATGCACTTTTTCTTTTTAACTGCTGGGCCATCTCTCTTTCCAGCCTCATTTTTTTAAAATTAAAATATTCTAGATTTATTTTTGTGCCTGCCGCAGCTTCCCTTGATCACTTGTCCCACACTCTTCCCCCACCTCCCCTATGGTCCATCTTCAATCCAGTTATCCTTCTGTTCAGAAAGGGCAGGGCTCCTATTAGTACCAACAAAGCATGGCCTATCAAGTCGAGGTAGGACTAAACTCCTCTCTTTGTATTAAGGCTGGGCAAGGTAACTCAGCATTAGGAAGAGGTTTCCAAAAGCCAGACAAAGCATTAAGGGCAGGCCCTGCTCCTACTGCCAGGAGTCCCACATGTAGATCAAGCTACAAAACCATCACACATAAGCAGAGGGCCAAGGCCTTTCCCATATGGGCTTCCTAGCTGTGGGTGCAGAGTCTGTCAGTGCCCATGAGAAGGCAAGTTGCTTCCTTGTGATGATATGATGCCCCTATGATCTACAATCCTTTCTCCCTCTCCTAACAGGATTCCTCAGGCTTGGCCTAGGGTTTGGCTGTGGATCCCTGCATCTGCTGTCATCAATCACTGGATGACAGCTCTCTGATGACAATTGGAGTAGTTACCAGTCTGATTACTACCTATTCACTGTTGCTAGGGACCTTAGCTGGGGTCATCCTTATAGACTCATGGAAGTTTCTCTTGCATCGGGTTTCTATTTGACCCCAAAATTACCCCATCATCCTACACTCTCCCTCCATCTACCCCTTATCCTGATCCCTCATGTTCTCATCTCCCATTCCTACCTATTCCCAGTCTATCCAGGAGAAAGTCACTAAATTCATTATAATAATAACAAACTATAATATCCAATTAGCTTGGATTTTTGTAGTCGCATTCACTGTGAAATCATTTTAGTTATTATTAATTTTCAAAAATACTAACTAGCTGAGCAGTGGTAGCATACACGTTTAATCCCAGAACTTGGAAGGCAGAGGCTGGTGGATTTCTGCGTTTGAAAATAGCATGGTCCACAGAGTAAGTTCCAGGATAGGCTCCAAAGCTATGCAGAGAAACCCTGTCTTGAAAAATCAAATACACACAAGCAACAAACAAACAAACAAAACAAAACAAAACACCACTAACAATTCGCATTGTCAGTATATGTACTATAATTAACAGTTTTTAACAGTGATTTCTGCATCAGGCTATGAGTGTTTCTAACAACCTTCAAAAGGAAAGATTTTAATTATAAAGAAAAATTTTTGATGACACACAAATCCCAGTATTTTTCATTGTATAATTACTTGATGTGTAGCTTCTACAACAAATCAGTGTTCATAGTAGTTTCAGTATTGGATGAAAACAGAAATTATGTAGCCCTTCATATCCTTACCTTTAATAAAGATAAATACTACACAGCATTTTAATGATTGAAAAAGACACAATCATTAAAAACTTAAATGTATCTGTAAATTTACTTTGCCTTTGGAATATCATGTGGCATATTCACAGGAATAGAAATTCAGACACAGATGTTATAGAGTGTTTTTTTTTGTGCATATGCTTGTTGTTTGCTCTCTTTGGAAGAAAAGCACACCTCCCTCAAGCAGATCTTGCTTTATATCTTTATCTGATCTTTCTACAAAGCATAGTTTGTGTTTTAATCCATTTGCTATCGAATAACAGCTTGTATAATCACTAGATAATTCTCTTAATTAATATTGAACTAAATATACTAGACATTTCTCTTTATTAATATTGAACTAAATGATTTCTTTTGTGAGTTTAGTTCTGTGCCTTTCTAATTAAGAATGAAAATAATTCTTTCATAGTTTTTGTTTGATGCAGAGTTTTATGGAAACTAAGAACTAAGTGATGTTTGGCATGTCTTGAAATTACAAGAACTTCCCACAGCAAGGAAGAAAAAAACAGAATGAAAGACTTAGTTTCAAATTCCATCAAAGTAATATTCTTACTTGCATGGCCTTTGGCAAATCATGTACTCTTCTTTTGCCAGCTCCAAAATGGAAATAATAACATGCATTGTAGATCAATTTAGTGGTTTGTTAACAAAATACATACGATTAACTGGCTTAAGATTCAGGAACTTTCAGCTCCAAAATGGAAATAATAACATGCATTGTAGATCAATTTAGTGGTTTGTTAACAAAATACATACGATTAACTGGCTTAAGATTCAGGAACTTTCAGCTCCAAAATGGAAATAATAACATGCATTGTAGATTAATTTAGTGGTTTGTTAACAAAATACATACGATTAACTGGCTTAAGATTCAGGAACTTTCACCAACTATAGTATGTAGCTGTATATGCTACCATGATATTCTTTCTCTACATGTTTACGTTCCTGTGCTTCATGCTGTGATTTTCTTTTGGAAGCAAAACAACTGTATCTCATCAATTAAAACAGGCTCTCAAATCTGCAGCTGTGAGTTTTGATGGCTCCTATTTTCCATGTAATGCATTTTAATTTTGTAATGAATGTCAGTTTTCATCAGCTCAAGTGTCCTCATGGCATAATACGATTTGAAAATATGCAAATAACATCTTAACAGATATTTCTAATTAGATGCAGGTCTTGGGTGGGCAGGTACTCTCTAATTAGTTCTGAGGTAATCAGGAAAAATCACATTTGATTTTATGCTACAAATTCAAGTCAGGAAGATCAAGTCAGAAATGCAAACACACAGCTCATTTTCTTTTTCTGAATGACGCATTATCTCTCTACTTTTAGCTTTTTTCAAATCATCTTCATCCACTTTAATTTACACTATGTATAAAACCAGGGGATTTTGCTTTGCACTATACATAGAACACTAACCAGAATGAAAGCAAAACTACAGAGTTTTACGGGTATATAACAGTCAAAGAGAAAAGCAAATGCACAGGTGTCATACAACTTCAATCAGAAATTTTCATTTTATCTTCTATCTCTTTGATTTTGGGAACTTAGCAGTGGATGGTGCCTTATTAATAGAATAATTTTAAAACACACACAGATGGAAATTCAAGGACAATTTTGTGAGGTTAAAGAAAACCCTGGAGCCTTCATCTAGTAGGTAATGAATGCAGAAGCAGACACCCAGCTAAACACTGAGCCACACTCCTGGAATCCAGCTGCAGAGAGGGAGGAGTGATGAGCAAATGGGTCAAGACCAGGCTGGAGAAGCCTGCAGAAGCAGCTAACCTGAACAAGAATGAGCTCATGGACCCCAGACTGATAGCTGGAAAACCAGCATATGACTGACCCAGACCCCTTGAACATGGGTGTTAGGAGGACTGGGTAGGGCCTCTGGTAGTGGATCATTTTTTATCACTAGTATATGAATGGACTTTAGGAGCCCTTTCCAAATAGAGAGATACTCTCTCAGTCTAGACACATGAGGGAGGGCTTAGGCCCTGCTCCAAATGATATGACAGACTTTAAAGATCCCCCATGGAAAGCCTCACCCTCCCTGGGGAGCAGAAAGAGGATGGGATGGAGGTTGGTGGGGTGCAGGGGAAGAGGGGAGGATGAGGGAACTGGGATTGACATGTAAAACAAGCTTGTTTCTAATTTAAATAAAACATATTATGATAAAAAAAAAGAAAAAGAAAATCCCAAGGTAGATAAACCACAAAGACTAGCAGCCTCCCAGAAGTGAAGGAAAATGCAAAGTCACTTTGGGATTAAACAATCATGCAGGCAAGTCAATTCATGGCATAAGCAGTCCTTTATCAAGAATAAGAGAAGTGATTTAAACAAAGTGTAAGGAAAACATGCAGAAGTTTCCCTTTTCTGAGTGATTAAGAAAAGTAGCGTAATTATGAAGCCATATGGCTATACCCCATAAGAGACAATGATAGAGATAGGAATATTAGAAAGGAACAGTACATGATGGTATTAAAGGAATATCTGTTCTACCAATCTCTTTAGCTAAGCTTCATAAGTAGAGTTCCCATCTTCCTGATTTGTAGTCCTTTAGCCAGGTCATTGACCCCACCCAATTACAATGTTAGATCTCCACCTAGATCAGAAATTCTCATACTGTTAACCAGAAGAAATTTCGATTAGCTAGTCTTTACCACTGTGTTAGCAGTGAGTATAGAAGTATTGGGTTCTACTTTACCATGGGCATATCGTAAATGAAAAACCATAACATCCTTGATCAACCCTTTGTTCTATGCAAGGTATTTCTTTGGAGAGCAGAAAATTCTCTAAGGGAAAATCCACCTGTATTTTCCATGTGGCATAAAACAACCTGTTTGGTTTGTGAGTATAAGGGGGTGATAGATGATTGTGGACTTATAGATGTATTTTATGCACTTGCTATTATGCAGGAGCTGATCATCAGTTTAATTTATGTTTACTTACTTAAGCACTTATTTTCTTAGGTTAGATTGTCATAGGAAAATACGGGCCTGTTTTCTGTTGATAAGGTAGTGAATACTTCACTGTAGGGAATTGGAGAGCCTGAATAGGCTGCTACCTTGCTTCTTCAGTTTTTTGTTTCTAATGCTATAACAAAATAGTACAAATTAAATGACTCATGATAAAGCAAAATTTGTTTTTCACAGTTTGAGAGGCTTGAAAGTTTATAATTATGATGCAAACAAAGCTGATTGAGAATTGCTTTCTTGAAGTTTAATTTGCACTTCTGCTTCAGCCTTCTGAGTCTGGGATTTTATATAGACTCAAACAAAAACTAGCAATATTAGTTGTTTCTGATACTTTTCCTTCAGGTTTCAGAATTTCTTAATGAATGTTAGATACTTCTTTTAGATTAATGCTTTAAACAATGTAACAGAAGCTTTATGCCTTCTGATGACATAATTGGAAATGCCTACCTTTTAGAAGTATCCTCTTTATAGAAAGGAAAAGACTTTTTTGGTTCTGCACTACATTATAGACAAAGAGATGCCTGAATTACGTTGTCTATTCTATAATAGGCCTAGAAAATAGATAAATGGTATCCTGCTGTGCATCAATGAGTAAATATAGCTTTGGAAAAGAATACTCCTATAAATACCAATAATCTGATAAAAATGAGGATGTTAAAAAATGCCTCAAGTTGTGCTCCTTAAAAACAAAACTTAAATGAAATTGAAATGTAAATAATAACAGCTTATGTGGGGATAATACCAAAGGGTGAAACAGGAACAATGGCGAATAAAAGCTATATCAACTAAGTTACTGTGGATTCATTACTTGAGTTAATTTCTTTAAGGAACTCAGGTCACATCCATGTTAGAGAAAACTAGACTTGAACAACATTAAAACAATGAAGATACATCTTATTTTACTAGAGTCCGATTGTTGATAAAATAAAATACCTATAGAACTGTAGCTCATTATGGAACTGGACATGTTTCTGAATACATCATTGTCAAGTATATAAAAAAAGAATAGGAAATGTCAGTGTAAGAGGAGAGGAGATTCTGGCTTAAAAGAATTGAAGAATGATTAGGGGGTTCAGATATGAAGGGTGGAGGAGGATTTTAAATCAATATCTGGAGTTGTGAAAGAGAAATGACAAGGATTCTTACTTACCTGACTTAGTCGGCTGTTGCTCAAAATAGATGCTACAAGAAATGATATGAATGCCTAGTTCAAGGCTGAGAAATCTCACAGGAGAGTACATAAAGTTTTAATTACAACTCAGACCCATATCTTCTTAGGGGAATGAGCCTTTTGATTTTGGTATTAATCTTTTATTAGTAATTGGTTGAGGGCTCCTTCTCCGAACATTAATTTCCTATTTTTGCATTTTTCTAGAGTAGATGGACAAGGTTTTTGTTGTCAAGAAAAGTCTTTCAACAATTGGAAGTATCAGAACTTGTATTGTACTGCTAAGGCAACAAGGATGCAGGTGGCACCCTGAAGGGCTCAGCTATAAGCCCTCAGTAGAAGACAACATGCACATCTGGAAGTGAATGACTCAACTGTTGTTCTCATCTTGGCTCTCTGCTCTGGATAATTAAGGATTTCCACACATGCTTCTTAGGAACTGTGGTTTAGGAAGAGATAAGAAGGAAGGAGAAGCAAGGAGAGGGAAAGAGGGGGCAGTAGAAGCAATAACAAGACTAGACTAAACCAATGCTATCCAGTGAAACTATCCTCCTAGTAGATAGGAATGCGATATCATCGGTCTTGAAAAATTTAAGTATATTTGGAAACTGGCCTCAAGGCAGTTATGAGAAATATTAGAAATTATACAACAAATACTCAAAGTATTTCACAAGCCAGATGTTCTAGAAGGGGCAAAGGTGGCAGGAGTAATGAAGGGCACCTCTGAATCATGGTACCCCAGAACCCCAAGATTATTAAGCACTCTGGTATAGGCAAAATAATATAGCTGCCCCAAATATTCAATTCTAGTTGGTGCCACTGACTCAGATCACGAATAACTCACAGAGCACCTTTGTTTTACTTAGAGACAACAATTTTCTATAAGAGAGCAGAATTCTGGCTTCACTGTGACAAGGACAAGCTCTCATTAGGAGCAGATTTAAGGAATGGAAGTTTCTCTCTCTGAGTAATGAATTAGGAAGAGGTAGATCCTCCTGAGTGAAACTAATCTGTCTTTAGAAGACTTGTGTCCTACTCTATGAAGAAGGCTCCCTTTGCAAGCCAATGACTCCACAAGTAGTTCATGTGGCAGGTGCAGCATGAAAGTCTTCAGATTCTAATGGGAAATGTGGGTTGAATTTCACCTTGCCAAATGATGTGGCAACGTATGCAATATGCCATACAGGAACACTGTGTGCTGACATATATGTGTGCCCCCCCCCCCCGACACCTGTCCAAAGTGACCTTCCTGAACCATATCTCTACTAGAGTTCATCCCACTCTGTCCTCTTTATTACATTCCTCTCCTTTCTACATCTATGAAAACTAAAACCCTGGAATCAGTTGTTGAGAGGGAGGAGTGATGAGCAAAGGGGTGAAGACCATGCTGGGGAAACCCACAGAAAAAGCTGACCTGAGCAAATTAAAGTTCATACATCCCAGACTGAAGCTAGGGAAAGAACATAATACCGAACTAGGCCCTTTGAACGTAGGTGTCAGTTGGGGGGGACTGGGCAGTCTATGGGGCCTCTGGCAGGGGAACCAGTATTTATCCCTAGTGCACAAATGGGATCTGGGAATGGAGAGATACTCTCTCAGCCTAGATACATGGGGGAGGGCCTAGGCCAGGTTTTGATGATCCCTCATGGAAAGCCTCACCCTCCCTGGGGAATGGATGGGGAATCAGATGGAGGGTTGGTGGGGGGCATGGGAGGATGGGAGCGAGAGGGAACTGTGATTGGTATGTAAAATAAGATTGTTTTAATTTAAATAAAATGTCAAAAAAGAGAGAACTTCTTTGATATCTTTCTTCCCACTTACTTTATATTTTGGTACATTTAATAACACACAGTGATGTAGAGAGAAAGGCAGCTGCCCCAAATGATGTTTCTGAGCTAAACTGAATACTATGATCCAATATCAAGCACTAAGCCTTGAATTAAAAGTGGTTTCTGCAGATCCAGAATAGAAGCAGCTTTCAGGATGATGTGTCCTCTTGCATTCATTCTGCCAGTGTCTTGAAAGTCATCTGCAGAGATTTCTTGCAGCAGTAAGAAGAGGACTTGGAACTCAAAGCCATTTATTTCCTCTCCAGGGCAACAGAAACTGTCAATACAATCAATGCCTACTGTGGCAAGTGTAGTTTTCTTGCCCTTTTTCTGCTGAGCCTCAGAATTTCAAGCTTTCAGAGTCATGATGTGTTTTGGTCATTGTGATCCAGGCTGGGTTTGAATTATTGAACAGGTGTTCACATTGGTCACCTAGTATGAAACTACAAACATTATGAGTATTTATTGAAGACTGTATGTCTTGGAATTCCCCAATGGCTGGAGATTTAGGGTCTCTTCACTGAGAGATGGCAGTAGTATTATATATTATGATACATCTGGTAGACTCTGAGGAGACTGGGAGAATTGGAAGAGCAGTAGGTTATAATTTGGATTCTAAATATATCCTAAGTGTAGTGTTTTTAGGGCACTTTGAGCTTTTAGGATGCTGGGCCTTGTGGGCGGTCATTAAGATATTGTTGCCTTATCTTCAATGTGGATAGTAGGCCCTTCATATCTTCTTCCCCTTTAGCTCCTGATTGATGATGTTTTGCCCCTCTATGGGCCCAAAGTAATGCAGCTAGTTGATCAAGGTCTAAAACCTATAAAACTCTAAGCTCAAACCCATTTATTCTCATTTAAATTAACTGCCTTATCTTTTTTTTTTGCCATGGTGATGGAAAACTGAGTAACACACATACATATATGAATATATACACACATATACATGAATATATACACACATATACATTGCCCTTGAGAGCCAGTGTAGAAATGGAAACAGGTGGAAAGCCTGAGTTCAGAGAAATGAAATTCATAGTTTGAAAGTTTTTGACACTGAAAGCCTAAGGGGGGGGGGTTACTTTGGATGTTCATTTGCCAGATTGTAACTGTAGAAGGAATAGATAAAGAAGATTATTTTGCCCTTCAATTAGACTGAGTGCATAAGGTGGATTAAAGATTGGTTAAATGTTCTGTTTTACTTTCCCCAATTAACTTTTTATGGTGGTATGAGACTCTTAGTCAGAGACAGTATAAAGGCATTTGAGGTGGACTAGTACATCTAATAAGGCTCCAAATGATGGACTCAGAATTTTTTTTGTATGGAGGTTAAGTTTGGCAGTTTTCAAACACATTAGTAATGTGATAACATAATCTAAGGCCACAGTGGATAGTACAAGAGACTCAATATATTCAAAGCACCAACATGCAAATGGCCATTTGCCCTGAAAATGTCTGTGAATAGGTGCTAATGTTCAGTGTATGATAGTTACACAGATCATAGTGAGGGCAACATTGGTGTCTAAAAATCTTCAATTGACGTCCTCTTCTTTTTGCCCCAAATAAAGCATGAGTAAAGATGTGTGCTATCAGGATGAGTAGGAGGGGATTAAGTAAGTCTACCCTCCAGAGATACCCACCAGAAGCATTTCTTAAATGGCAAAATCATTTTGTTTTATTCTTCTGCTAAACTGGATGCACAATTATTGCAGGCCTAGGAAGCAGCAAACAAATCTCTGGTTATCATGATCTTAATTTCCCTAAGAATCCACAGATATCATAATTTTCTATCAATTGGACCAGAACAACTGTGAGAAGATACAGAAGCACAGAGAATCCACATCCCTTTGGTGTTTCAATAGGATGCAGCACCTAGAGTAAATTATGATGTATAGTTTTGACTTAATGGGATTATGTAGCTAATCCTAATGTCTTGGAGCTGAAGCCTATGTCCTGAATTATGATAAGAATTTTTGTTCAAAAGCTGATTGAGGTTGAGTCAGTTAGTTATTGAGGTTCTAAAAGGGCCAAGATAATCAAGGAATATGTTTGCTATATGAGAATATTTTTGTATTCCAAGAAGCACATAGATAAATACTTAAAAGTGAGCCTACCCATGCACCAAAGGTACAAGTTGTGGTAGCTGAAGCTTTGACTTAGAAGTAGCACTCCATAAGGTCTGGAGGCAATACCTATTGTATATTCTTGTAATTGTTGGGTCTTGCTGTAGTGAGGATCCTCCACATAAGGCGATAAAGTTGTACATGACCTTAAGTTGATGCTTGACAGGATATATAAATGTTAAACATGTTCTCCCAAACATCTGGAGATGTTTGAGCTATGTTGAGACTTTTGCAATAGTATTATATACTGAGAATGGGGAGTTTACACAAGATTTCCAAGAATTTTATCCTCTTTGCAATCCTAGATGTGAGGTGTACAAGTGTGAAACTTCTTTTTGAAAACCTCACAAGACAATCTTTTATGACTTCATATTAATAGGAACAGAAGCAATAATCTATAAGTCATGAAATAAAGGTCCAATCTACAGAGGACTACTGAGATATGCCATAGGGTAATCCAGTGGATATGAGTGGTATGCCCTGAAACAGTAAAACATACAATGACTATTAATCCTTGGCATTTGATAATGGTAGAAAGTACTGAGTAGGTCTATTCACACAAATAAATCAACAATTTTAGCCTGAATGTCAATACTAACATTGACGATGTGACAAAACTACCTTTATCAACAAAACAAATGCATTGAAATAACAGTAATCTACATTTTACTTGCATTTAGCCTTGGGCAGCTGAGAAAATTTAAAGGGAGAGATATTGGGAATGTAAACAGAGTATTTTATTTATTTATTTATTTATTTTATATAACCAAGTCCATTTATTTATTTTCTTTTCATGAGCAGCAGAACAAAATTGCTCAATTAAAACTCAACAGGATTTACATTGCCGTAGTTAGTCAAATTTCATAATTTTTTTTCTGATACATCTTACAGTAATTTATTTTAAAATAATTCCTTGATATTACATGTAGTTTTATCATTTCTTTTTTTTTATTTATTTTATATAACCAAGTCGATTTAAATGAAAACAAACATTCATAAACAATATTTGGGAATTTGAGCATTGTTCTTTCCAAACTACTTCCTGCTGGTAAGGGGCACTGTCATGGGGGGATTCGAAGAAGATTCAGAAATCCTGGCTATACTCTGTAAGGCTGCTTTGTCCAGCTGTTTTGAATGTAAGATCATCTGGTACTCTGCTTCAGGTGGTCTGGCTTGATCAAACCACATTAGTCTGGAAGGAATCCACATCTTTTCATTTTCTGTAGAAACAAAAATAGAAATCCTTTTCCCCAGTAACTTGTCCTTGAACTTAAATTTTGGAGTCAAAGCATTTTTTTTAATTAAATTTATTAATTTACATGTCGATCCCAGTTCCCTCTCCCTCCTTCCCTCCCTTCCAACCTCTCTCACTCCCTCCCTTCCTCCCCCCATGCTTCCCTCCCTTTTACCCTCTCTGCCCTGTCACATGTACTCTAACCACCCTCCCCTCCCATCCCCCCACCCCCATTCAATATGTAGGGAATGCCATCCAGTTGGGGTCATGTAGGTCTGAAAGGTCATGTGAAGTAGGGACTAGGGCCTTCTCTCCTGCCTCTAGATTAAGGCAGTTATCCATCCATGGGGGATGTGTTCGCAAAGACCTTGTGTGCACCAGGGATACATCCTGGCTCCACTGTCTGAGGTCCCTTAGACTGCTCAGTTCTTCTGGCTGAGACCCATATTCAAGGGGGCCTGACTCAGTCCCATGTTGGCATCACAGCTATCTGTCTAGTGGTCCCTTAGCTCCTCCTCGTTCAGGTAAGCTGTCTCTATGTGTTTCTGCGGCCTGGTCTTGTCCTCTCCCTCTGCATCTGAGTTCTACTTCAACTCAGTGTTTATGTATGGGTGTTTGCTTCTTTTTCCAATAGGCATTAGTTGAGGGCCCATTGGATAAGTTAGTTGTTGATCTCACTCTCTGGGAAGGGCATTTATGGTAGGCTTTCTACAGAAGCTCAAATTGTTATTTGGCAGCAGTCTTGTAGATTTCTAGCCCTTTCTTTGTGTTCAATTTTATCTTCAAACCAATATTGGCTCCATCTTTTACGTTCTCTACTCTGTCTCTCTATCGCTTTCCTGTCTTCTATTCCTAACCAGGCTCAATCTTCCTGATCGCACATTTTTTTCCTTTCCTCCCTCTTGTTTTCTCCTATTTCTCTCTCCATTCGCTGCCTCCCCCACTTCCCCTGAGCTCTGGGGGATTGTCCTTTACGAGGACTGTGAAGGACTTTATATGAATCTCTTAGAATACACCTTGCATCCTAGTTCCTCTGGTGGTGTGAATTATAAGCTGGTGATCCTTTGATCTAGGTATAAAATCCATACATGAGTGAGTATCGTACTGTGTTACTCTTTTTGTGACTGGGTTACCTCATTCAGGATGGTTTCTTCAAGTGCCATCCACTTGCCTGCGAATTTCAAGATACCATTATTTTTTTTTCTGCAGAGAAGTATTCCATTGTGTAGATTTGCCACATCTTCATTAG
This sequence comes from Phodopus roborovskii, assembly GCF_943737965.1. Lineage (NCBI taxonomy): Eukaryota > Metazoa > Chordata > Mammalia > Rodentia > Cricetidae > Phodopus > Phodopus roborovskii. The sequence continues at coordinate 76,434 of NW_026126092.1, read as the reverse complement.
CCATTCTTCAATTGAGGGGCATCTAGGTTGCTTCCACGTTCTTGCCTTTACAAATAGTGCTGCTATGAACATAGTTGAACAGATGTCTTTGTTGCATGGATGTGAATCCTTTGGGTATATGCCTATGAGGGGGATTTCTGGGTGCTGTGGTAAACTAATTCCCATTTTCCTGAGGAACCGCCATACTGTTCTCCAAAATGGCTGTATGAGTTTGCATTCCCACCAGCAGTGGAGGAGTGTTCCCATTTCTTCACATCCTCTCCAACATGAGTCATCTTTGGTGTTTCTAATTTTACCATTCTGGCAGGAGTAAGATGGTATCACAAAGTAGTTTTTATTTTCATTTCCCTGATAGCTAAGGATATTGAGCACTTTCTTAAGTGTCTTTCAACCTTTTTGATCCTCTATTGAGAATTCTTTCTTCAGTTCTGTACCCCATTTTTTAATAGGGTTATTTGGTATTTTGCTGACTAGTTTCTTGAGTTCTTTGTATATTTTGCAGATCAGCCCTTTGTTGGAGATAGGATTGGTGAAAATCTTTTCCCAGTCTGTGGGCTGCCATTTGGTCTTGTCCACTATGTGCTTTGCATTACAGAAGCTTCTAAGTGTGAAGAGGTCCCATTTATTAATTGTTGCTCTCAGTGTCTGTGCCCCTGGAGTTTTGTTCGGGAAGCAGTCTCCTATACCAATTTGTTCAAGGGTACCTCCTAATTTCTCTTCTAAGAGGTTCAGTGTGGCTGGATTGATGTTGAGGTCTTTGATCCATTTGGACTTGAGTTTTGTGTATGTGGACAGACATGGGTCTCTCTGCAGTCTTCCACATATCCTCATCCAGTTGTGCCACCACCATTTGTTGAAGATTCTGTCCTTGCCCTATTGTATAATTTTAGCTGTTTTGTCGAAAATCAGGTGTTCATAGGGGTGTGAGTTAATATTAGGATTTTCAATTCGATTCCATTGGTCTACCTGTGTATTTTTATGCCAATACCAGGCTGTTTTCAGGACTATAGCTCTGTAGTAGAGCTTAAAGTCAGGAATAGTGATGCCTCCTGAAGTTATTTTATTTTATAGGGTTGTTTTGGCTAACCTGGGTCTTTTGTTTTTCCATATAAATTGATTATTATCCTTTCAAGTGAAGAATTGTGGTGGGATTTTAATGGGGATTGCATTGAATCTGTAGATTTCTTTTTGGCAAGATTGCAATTTTTACTATATTTATCCTATCTATCCATGAGCATGGGAGATCTTTCCATTTTCTGGTACTGTCTTTAATTTCTTTCTTTAGAGCCACAAAGTTCTTATTATATGGGAATTTTACTTGTTTGGTAAGCATTACACCAAGATACTTTATGTTGCTTGTGGCTATTGTAAAGGGTGATGTTTCTCTGATTTCTTCCTCTGTCTCTTTTTCGTCTGAAAAAAGTAGGGATACTGATTTTTTTTGAGTTTATCTTGTATCCTGCTAGTTTTCTGAAGGTGTTTATCAGCAGTAGGAGTTCCGTGGTAGAGTTTATTGGATCGCTTATGTAAAGTATCATGTCATCTGCAAATAGAGACATTTTGACTTCTTCCTTTCCAATTTGGATCCCCTTGATCTCTTTTTTGTTGTCTTACAGCATTAGCTAGGACTTCTGGTACGATATTGAAGAGATATGGAGAGAGAAGACAGCCTTGTCTTGTTCCTGATTTTAGAGGAATGGGCTTAAGTTTCTCTCCATTCAGTTTGATGTTGGCAGTTGGTTTGCTGTATATTGCTCTTATTATGTTTAGGTATGTTCCTGTTATCCCTGACCTCTCCAGGACCTTTATCATGAAAGGATGTTGAATTTTGTCGAAGGCTTTTTCTGTATCTAGGGAGATAATCATGTTTGTTCTTTTTCTCTTTGTTTATATGGTGGATCCCATTGATAGATTTTCATATGTTAAACCATCCCTGCATTCCATGGATGAAGCCTACTTGGTCATGGTGGATGATTTCTCTGATGTATTCTTGAATTTGGTTTGCAAGTATTTTATTATTTTTGCATTGATGTTCATCAGGGATATTGGTCTGTAATTGTCTTTCTTAGTTGTGTCTTTGTGAGGCTTGGGTACCAAGGTTATTGTGGCCTCATAAAAATAGTTTGGCAATGAACCTTCTGTTTCTATCTTGTAGAGCATTTTGAGGAGTAGTGTTATTAATTCTTCCTTGAATGTCTGGTAGAATTCTGCGCTGAATCCATCAGGCCCTGGACTTTTTTGGTTGGAATGCTTTCGATGACTGCTTCTCTTTCATTGCGGGTTATAGGTCTATTTAAGTTGTTTGTCTGTTCTTGATTTAATTTTGGTAAGTGAAAGTTATCCTGAAATTTGTCCATTTCCGTTGAATTTTCAATTTTTGTGGGATACAGATTTTCAAAGTATGACCTGAAAATTGTCTGGATTTCATCTGTGTTCATTGTTATGTTCTCCCTTTGGTTTCTTTCTTTTTTTTTTTTTTTTTTTTTTTTTTTTTGCTGTGTGTCATTCTATTTCATAGTCTTTTTTTTATTTTATTTTATATAACAAAGTACAATTAAATGAAAACAAACATTTATACACAATATTTGGGACTTTGGGCGTCGTTCTTTCCAAACTACTTCCTGCTGGTAAGGGGCGCTCTCATGGGGGATTCGAAGAATCAGATATCCTGGCTGTAGTCTGTAGGGCTGCTTTGTCCAGCTGTTTTGAATGTAGGATCAGCTTGTACTCTGCTTCAGGTGGTCTGGCTTGATCAAACCACATTAGTCTGGAAGGAATCCACATCTTTTCATTTTCTGTGGAAACAAAAATAGAAATCCTTTTCCCCAGTAACTTGTCTTTGAACTTAAATTTTGGAGTCAAAGCATTTTTTAATTTAATTTATTATTTTACTTGTCGATCCCAGTTCCTTCTCCCTCCATCCATTTTACCCTCTCTGCCCTCTCACACGCACCCTAACTACCCTCCCCTTCCAGCCCTCCACCCAAATTCCATATGTAGGGGAATGCCTTCCAGTTGGGGTCATGTAGATCTGACAGGTCATGTGAATTAGGGACTAGGGCCTTTTCTCCTGTCTCTAGGTTAAGGCAGTTATCCCTCTATGAGGGATGGTAAACACAGTATTTTAAAAGTATGAAAAGTTAGGCCTGAGCACAATTGTATATTTCTATTACTCATATTGAGATATTTGACAATTTTTAATTTCTTTTTATATTTTGAGATTATTATATCATTTCCCTTTCCATTCCTCCCACCAAACCTTCCCAAACATATCCTTCTCACTCTTGCAATTTCATGTTCTTCTTTCTCATTAATTGTTGATAATGTATGTGTTACATAAACACAACCTGCTAAGTCTGTATAATATTAGTTGTTTGTACACTTTCAGAGATGGCTATTTTTGTATTAGATAGCCAGTTTGTGATGGGAGATGCCATTCTGTAAATATGTTTGTCATACTGGATATTGAATAAAGCACTGTTGGTCAATAGGAAAGCAAGATAGGTGGGACTAGGAGATAAGGAGAATTCGAGGAAGTAGTAAGGATGAGTCAGCATGGAGAGACTTGGGAGAGCACAACGCCAGCCCCTCTCTGGTAAAATGAGACCACGTGGAAATACTTAGATTACTAGAAATGGGTTAATACTTAAAACAGAGCTAGCTGAGAAGAAACTATTACCTGGCCAACAGCATTATATCAAATACAGAGTTTCAGTGTGTTAATTGGGGCTGGCAGGGACAAGACCAGCAGCAGGAGGAAAAACCTTACAAGTAGGTGAGCTTTACTATGGGTAAGACTATTTTTCCTACTCCCAGCATTCTTTAGTTGCCTGCAATTATTTCTATAGGATTGAGATGGGATGGGAGTTGGGGGCTGGAATGTCCAAAAGCTTTGTTAGTACTAGTCAAACAGCAAGTGCAACAGAAATTTCTTTGTTTCAATTCCAAAGGTGGCTCAAAATGACATTCATGCTTATGACTGGGTAAAGATGGATAATCAACATGAGAACTTAGTCTGTATACTGGGATATAACATCAAATGGTCCCAAAATGCCCTTTGGTTGAAAAAGTTTGTTAACTGAAATAACTGTGTACTGTGCCCTTGTATCAAAATCATAAGGAACTACTGATTATTTTATAGGCTTCAATAGACCATGAGAGTATCATTTGTAAAATTGTCCCAGCCAGTTGAGCAAAAGACTGAGTCCCCAGGGAAGGGAGGGAAATAGTTGTATTATTAGAGGTCAGGATAATAATTTTTATTTATTTAATTAATTAATTTATTTATTTGTGTGTGTGTGTGCCTGTCTGTCTGTCTGTCTGTCTGTCTGTCCAGATGCTATGTGTGGCTAGTTAAGTTAGAAGTTTGTAATCCATAACTGTAGAAATTAGAGGGGAGAGACTTGTTAGCACTGTATGCTAAGCATGTTCTTTCACTCCCTTGGTGGCAGGGAAAGCATGATGGTAGTCATGGCAACCGGTGTAAGCTGGGGAAGGCATTTGGTCAACATTAGCATTTTTGCCAAATGTTAGCTAATTAAAGAGAAGCTCTCAGCTCTAAAGGTTACACCTAAAGTGGTTAGATCAAACGGAAAACTATGGCTATGTGAGTAAAATCGAGAGCCTGACACTTCCAGCCTCTTGGCTAACATTACCAGGCTTGTTCACGCTGGTGCTTGAATGAGGATTTCCTTTTTTGGGGGCTGGTTATGTGATCAATAACCTTTTCCTGTATCTCTAAGGGTTAAGAAACAAACAGTTAATTTCCTAGACTAAGATTTCACATTAATAAAACCGAGAGGCAGGTAAATACAGTATATTAGTAGTTTGTAAGAATAGAGCAGGGGGCAACTAAGATTACACGTTCCTAAGTGGGCTGTGGGAGAATTCAGGGGCACCCAGACCTTATCTATGAGGGCAATGAGTCAGTTCAGACATGCTATATCCTCTCTCTCAGTGCCTTCCTTGGAGGCTACAAATATGATCCATTTGCAAGACTCCTCTCCTGGCCAAATGTCCTGCCATAAAAAATAATTGTTGTGAGTTAGGTCCTAAGTTTACATCAGGAAATGTGGCAAAGATTTGACTATGAAAACAAAGGTTTTTTTTTTTTTTTTTGATTGTGTGAGTCCTTTTACACTAAGTCCTCATGGTGTGGCAGAAGGTCATCCTGTATACCAATACATGAGGAAATTATGTCCAATAATTAGTATACTGCAGGAGTCTTTGGGATGAATTCCACTATAGAACACCACTATGACTTCACTAGGGATTTAAAGTAAGGACAACCACCACTCAGAAGCCAGTAGTTCCAATGTTTTTGGTTTCCCTCCATCAGAACTCTGGAGAGATGACTTTCTTATTTATCAGCTGAAATCTCACCGCATAATTCTGTAGACCGCATCAAAAAAGTGGAAGCAAAAGTTCTTAAGAATCAGTTTTGAAAGTACTTTTTTTTTTTTTTTTTTTTTTTTTTTTTTTTTTTTTAGCAAGAGTTTCTCTGTATTGCTTTGGAGTCTGTTGGAGTATGTCCTGGAACTTGCTCTGTAGACTAGGCTGGCCTTGAACTCACATCTGCCTGTCTCCCAAGTGCTAGGATTAAAGGCATACACCACCAATGTCCAGCTGAAAGTACTTTCTTAAAATTCTAGATTCCCTACAGTTTTGCAGAGAAGGATTGAGCTTTATGTTCAGAGGGGAGAACACCACATGGGCCTCTACCTCACAGAGCTTCTTTGAGTACAGGCTGGAGGAAAGAGACTACACATCATGTATGAGGGCTGGACCCTCACTGTGGCTATGCTGCTCTCACATTATAATCTTCAGAGAGCTAGTTACCATTTCGAGACCTTGCTGGTCCATTGTAAAGTAGACATCATGAAAACTGCCTGCTTTCTTATCTCACTTTCCCTTATCTAGTAGAAAATTTTCTTGGAAAAGATTCAGCCTGACAGCTATATACTTCTAGTGGACTTTTGAAATCATCCTTCTAACCTCCTAAATTTATTTATAATCATAGAGGTTGATGGTACCCCAAGTGAATAACACTTGGAGACCAGAATTCATTTATACTTCCTCTTATTTTACTATTTTGACTCATCAAATCATCAAGACAGTACAGGTGAGTTTGTGGATTCCTTGTATCTTACATTGTAGAACTCAAATATGAAACTGTACTATGTAACCTGCCTCCTTGCTCTTTACTGGTTAATTTTAGTAAATATTGATTTTATAAAAATTTAGAAAGTCATCCTCCCATGCTACCATAAATTACAGATTGTGAAATGGAGATAATATTTACATTTCTGGAAAAGATGATAACAAAAAGTGCCCAAATAATATAAAATGAATGACTTGGTCACTGTCGCCATTAGATATAAGAATACTCCTAAAATACAAAGGCAACAAATTCAGTGTTCCAGTTCTCATAAGATTGATTTGTGGACCGGGGAAAGAATTCACAGTTATTGAGTGAAGTGGAGCCGACATGGAGGGCAATAAGACTGTGGTAAACCAGGGATGTTTGTGCTAATGGGATAGCATGTTGTCATTTCCAAATGATTGTAAACCTGGCCATGACCAGAATGTTTGACTTGTCAAGGAGGAAAAGAAACCCAGATATTTTGATGTCTATATGTCAGCAGATACTTAGTTTCTTTTAGACAAATATATGTGCTGTCTAGGTTAGGTATGTAAGCTCTCACTCTGATTTTGCACTAAGAAATAATGTACCCAAACTTACTAAAATTACCCATTTTCTTAATCTTACTTTTAGGGTAATAAAGGCCCTTTATAGGATCAGATTATCTCTCTCTCTTTAGTCACATTCTGCAAGATCAGTCATAAATTTTTGGAAGTAAGAACTTGGACATTCTTCATAAAAATGATGGTGTACCTTGTCCTCATACTAATACCAAGTCATTTTACACAGTGAATTCCCAATAGGTTTTACTCTCTAGGTCATTTATTCCCTCACCTGTTATTTCATGCCATGTTGACACACGCAATGCCATGCCATGCCATGCCATGAAGTTGAGTTGACCACATATCAGATTGGCAGTTTCTCTGTTCACAAGTATTAATAGGCCACCCTCTCAGTAGAACACTGGTAGCCAATTGGGTCTCCTTAAGACCCTTAAGACCCAAACTAAAGGGAAATTCTTCCTGTTAGGAAAGCCTTCAGAAAGCCTACTTTGAATTAGGCTTGATGCCTTCTTTCAATGTTCACATTGCCCCTTTTACTCCCTGAAAATTTGCATGTGTGGAAGGGTTATTTCATAAGGTGCTGGATCAGGCTTTTGCTATGATTTTCATGTCTCCCTTGATTTCTATAAAACACACAGGCACCTTGATTAGTCAAAGGCTTTGCCATTTTGGGCTCAATCAAGAACAACTTTCAAGCTCCATTTCAGAAAGCACATAGAGTCTGAAATGTCAAAGGAAGTCTGACTCTTTATGAGAGCAATAGTGAGTAGTAGTGATGTCAGTTGTCCTGATTGTTCAGCTGCTCACCTTATGTGTTTATCCTGCTCACTATGACTTCTTTCATACCAAGTCAACTCTTCTGCCATGGTGTCCTATGATGTGCTCATTTGTAGGTATTGGAATACAATAAACAATAGAAACATAACAAATAACAGCCTTTAAACATGAGACAGCTCTTTAACAAATTTGTCAGGATAAAAATATGTTCAGTCCCATATATTGCCCACCAGAGATGTTCACACTTTCACTGGAATAACAGAAGCCCAGTCCCTGAACATAGCTCTCTCATTACAAGGAAAAGATTGTGCCCTGATATTGTCATCAGGAGGAACCAACCATTAACTGCAGTTGCCTGTTTGCTATTGAAATTGTCATAAAGGAAGAATCTGACTATGCCATGCTTCATGGCTCTACAAGAAACCAGATATATTTGTCGTGGTCATCTTGATAAAGGTGTGTCTGTATGTATAAAGGCCCAATGATCATCATGTGGCAGCAAAGTTTTTTTTTAGATATTTGTTTTTGTTTCTGTTTTTGAGATAGGCTCTCACTCTGTAACCCTGGTTGGCCTGGAAGTGGCTATGTAGAAGAGTGACCTATTATTCACAGAGACCCATTTGCCTCAGATTCTCTCATGGAACTAAACGGTTGTGCCATTATGCTTGGCATTCCTTAAGGTTTAACAAGAACACTTTTCAAAGAATAAAGAGCACAATGCTGATGTCCTTTCCAGTATTCCAGGACACTTTAATTCACTGAATGAGCCAAGGGCAAGCCTTACGAAGGTAAAGACAGGGAGTCATCAAGGCATAAAGAGCAAAGAGGACATAACAATGTGGCCCATTTGGTATAATCATCTCCTTCTGCCTCCATCCTCTGCATAGTATTCTATTTTCCAGCTCCAAATGGCATCATTTGGTTTTGAGCAGAACCAGTAACCCAATTACTCATATGAATAGTGCCATTCTCTGTCTCAGTAGAGATCTTCCATTCCATGAATAAGCCTTCACCACAGTGCAAGGCTTTGCCTACACCTCTCATCAGTGTAGGAAGGCAACATTGTGTGGAGGCCCCAGACAACTTCCTGGTCTCCAAAAATCTCTTATGCTCATGGCCCAGCAGGATGACTCCCATACCCCCTCCTCCAACTACCTCCCACAAGAAGCATGGCCAGAACCCTCCCCACCAGAAACTTGCTTCTGGAAATAAAGATTTAAATAACCCATACTGACCACAGCTTCCACTCCAGCCTATCTTCTCAGTATCTCACAGCTCAAAATGACAAACTGAAATGAGTCACAACTGGCTTCAGTCTAGATACTTTTATGGCCTGTATGATTAGCTCCACCAGGTAGTGGAGAATGGGGACTGGTTGAGGATGAAGGGGCAGACTGTCCACCCTATAAGACCCAGGCTTCATCGGTTCCCATTAGGTTCTAGCAAAGCAACCACGGATTTGGTGTCTTCTATGAAGAACTGATGGAGCTCTTCATCACTCTGTATCCCCTGATACAAGTGCTCTGGGTTGATTCACTTCTTGCTGTTAATATAGGCTTCCTTAGCAGCCAGCTGAAGAATGTTGGATGTTAAGTACTCCAGTACACCAGCGAGGAACACAGGAGCACAAGAGCTCAGGTGCCGAGAATAGTTTCCTTCTCTAAGGAAGCAGTCCACTCTGCTAACCAGAAATTGAAGCTGGGCTCTTGTGGAGCCGGATCGTCTTTGCCTTTTGCCTGACATGGTGCAGTTGTGGTGGATATAGCTCCGTTCAACCTCTCTTCTGGCCTGGGTGTTTCAAAACAACCAGTTTGAATAAGCACCCATGGAGTTTACTTGCTACTCATACATCAGGGGAGACTTTTGTGAACCAATACTTTATGATGTCGTTGGTGTCCATGACAGTCTGGTGTTTTAACCATGTTAGGAAACTACTCAGCTTAGTGAATACATTCTCTCCTTCAGGGAAATCTAATTTTCTATTTTATTTTCACCTCCTACCATTATTTTTTAGTGGAATACTTTTGTTTACATAATGCATCTCCAGATTATGCATCAGATTATTTTTCTGTTGTTTCTAAGCTCTTACAACGATATGTAAGTTCTAATTCATCTAACATGCATAAAACTTTCAGCAGAGGCTCAACTGTCCTCTTCACACACAGTGACCAAAACAGTTTTGCCTCCCTTAACAGTCATCTCACTATCCCTAATCAGTGTTCCTCTTTCTATTTGTTGCCTTTTCTTGAAATTATATTATTCATCAATTTCCTTGCTAACTTCCAGATAAATATTTTAATAAGTGTTCTTATCTCTGTAAGCATTGTGATTTTCAAATTTTAAGTGATTATCTCTACCCATTTTGGTAAACTCCCACTCACATGCCCCACTTATTCAGGTTATGCTATACAATTTGTAATCATGTCAATGTAAGTGACAGAATTCTATCCCCATGCCTGTCCTTTACAGTTTTCCCATGTAAATTCAATAATCAAAAGGGCATTTTGAAAACTTTAAGATTTATTATATGCATACATACTTATTGCAGTGACTCTTAGGGTAAGTGTGTTTGTCACAAAGCCTAAAAACTGGAGTTCACACTTAGAATCCACATGGCAGGAGATAAAGAACTCCTGTAATTTGTGCTCTGATCTCCAAATCTCACTGTGCTATAGACATGCACTCATACATACACATTTACAAACCTGTGCACATAACACACAAGCAATTAAAAAAACTTAAACTTAGGTTTCATTGTGATTTTTCCATATATACCTGCGATGAATTTTTGTAATATTCTTTTTATTCTTTCTCCATATTTTTCTTTTCTTGATTCGTCAATTTTTCTTGATATTTTGTTTTTCTATTTCTTTACAACTGACAAGTTATTCCCCATTATTGACAAACATGGCTAGGAATTTTATTTTATTAAAAATTCTAGGTGGGTGATGGTGTCGTATATCTTTAATCCTAGCACTAAGGAGGTAATGGAAGGTGGATCTTTGTGAGTTCGAGGCCAGCCTGGTCTACAGAGTGAGTGCCAGGGTAGGCTCCAAAGCTACACAGAGAAACCTTGTCTCAAAAAACCAAAAGAAAAAAATTAAAAATTAAAAAAAAATCTTATTAAGACAGGTTTCACATAACACAAAATTCAAATTTTATCAATTTAGGCCCATAGGTTTTTAAGCTTCTTCACAATGTTTGAAACATTATCTGATTTTAGAACATATTAATCAGTCTTTGGTTCTATAAATAAGAAGGCTGAGCAAATCATAAAAAGCAAGCCAGTAAGCAGCACCCTTCCATGAATTCTGTGTCAACTCTTGCCTCTAGGATACTGCTCTGTTTGAGTTCCTGTCCTGACTTGTAGTGATAAATTAATTATGATTTATTAAGCTTGACTGAGGATTAAGAAAAACAAAGTCAGTCACAAGCCTTAAAATACAGGCACACACCTTTAATCCTAGAAGCTAGGAGCTGGTAGTATATACCTTTAATCTTAGGACTCAGGATTAAGAGGTAGATGGATCTCTGTGAGTCCAACACTAACCAGATCTACACAAGAGTGAGTTGGTCTAAAAGAGAATTATAGCTCGCACCTTTGATCGCAACATTAAGAAAGTATATAAGACAGAAGCAAGGTCTCAGATATGCCCTCCATTCTCCAGCCAAACTGAGGAAAGACAGCAGTATAGTCTTTAGGAAGATGGCTCTCCTGACTTTTGATGTGTCCCCACACCCTACTTTCTACTGTCTCTTAATAGTACCCTCAAATTGAAAATTCATTGCTAGAGTACACCTTCAATTAGGTCAGAAACTTTATGACACAAAATTTTTTCTTTTTGTTATTTTCTTTTTTGAGGGAGAGGATGTCTCTTTGTATTCTTGGTTGTTCTGAAACTCACTCTGTAGATTAAGTTGGACTCAAACTCATAGAAACAACTGCCTGTGCCTTCTGAGTGCTGGAGTTAAAGATGTTCACTTAACTTAGTTGCAACTATTTTATAAAAGCCCTATTTCTGAGAATTATGCTGGGAACCAACTATTTAACACAAGAACTTGGGTAGTAATTTCATATCAAACCATAACTCAGCAACAAGGTTTTTACCATCTTCATCCATGAACATTTGCAATATCCTCTTCCAGGTGTTTGGAATTTGCTCTAATTTATCAAATCCCATATCCTTGCTCAGGCTGGATGCTTTTCATCTATGCCTTTACTACATAAAATATCAATTGAAGATATATAGGCTTAAACCATCTCAGAGTAGACGGAATAGAAGGTGATAGTTTGGATGAGGGACATGGCCTTCTAATCTTCCATAGAACCAACCCTGCATTCATTTATTCAGTTCCTACTATTTCTTTCACTAGTTTGGCTACACCCAGAATTTATGTACTTGTCACCCTGTGTTAGACCAAATAAATCCCATGGTGTATGCATGCAAGAGTTTAACTTCTTCTGAAATATTTCGGTCTTAGAGTTTCAATGTCTTGTCTTTAATTACAATAATTCATTAAACAAAAATAAGTAAAATTATTTATAAAATAAATAAATGAGTTTACTTTCTTAAATTGTCAAACCTTGACATATGTTGATGTGTCTTGGAGTGCTGACTGACACTTCTACTCTGTTGTCTTTATTCAGATAATAATCTGGTTTCAGAACAATTTTTGCTCGTTCTTGGATAATAGAATCAAGACTCATTGTATTAAATAACAATTCCTTATTTTTATAATCTGCATTGTTATTTTTTAGCATGGTAAGGATTTGACTGCATTATTTCCCTTATTTTCATACACTATTGTTCCGTTGTCTTATATTGGTATTTCTAAAGAAGTTATTGACTGTACTATGATTATTTCTTAAAATATCATACAATTTGTTAATACCTCAAGGATGTTCTAAGTAAAATTTATTTCCGAGTTTATCCTGTAATGTTACAGTTTGGAAGGCTTTTATACTCACTAATGCTTCTGTCAATATCATGGGAAACTTCAAACTAATTGATGTACCATAAGTGCCTACCATACAAGGCACAGGATCTATATTTAAAATTCTAATTGAATTAATTTTTCTTCAAATATCAAAACTTAAAATAATTTTGTGCACAAGTTCAATAGCCCATTTTAAAGGGAAAAAAAGGATCAGTTACTTTTCTATTGATGTGGCTGAACACCATATTCAAGAAAGGCTTGTGGTTCCAAAAGGATAATAGACCATTGCCACCACAGCGGGAAGCACTCTTGCAGTCAAACATGGCAGCTGGATTTGGAAGGTGAGAGCTTACATCTTGAACCAAAAGTAGGAAGCATAGAGAGTGCAAACTAATAATGACATGTCTTTTAAAACTTTAATGCCCACCTGAAGTACCATACTTCCTCTAGCAAGACCACAATCCTAAGCCTCCCCAAACAGCCAACAACTGGGCACTAAGTATTCATATGTCCAGACTGTGAGGGACATTTCATTCAAACACACCTCCAAGATCTCATCTAAGCAATTTCTGCTAATTTTATATACATAGAAGACTTTCATCCTACAAAACAAATGAGAAGCCTTTACTTCATTTACGATTATCTCTCTTACCCAAAGCCTAAGATTTTCCCCTTTCTACAATATCTCTGATTGACACCCTCCTTTTAATTTATCACCTTTGAAATAATCTTTAGTTTCCTTCAGTCTATGTTATCCTCTTCAATTCTTTTGCCCACTCTATCCTTGGCAAACCTTTTCCTTCCCAGTCTGCCTACTCAGTACTGCCTGTGGTGCTGTGGAACAATCCTTTTCTACACTATGGATTTGTATTAATCTCATTTGCTAATAAAAAAGCCTATTGGCTGATAGCTGGGCAGGAAAATATTGAGCATTCAAGCCATACTAGAAAAATTCAAAGAAGAGGAAGTACAGAGTCATAGAGTTCCTGAGAAATGGAATGAAGTCATTTAACTAAACATAGATAATAATTATGGGTTAATTTAAGTGTAAGAGATAGCTAGTAATAAGCCCAAGCTATTTGCCCATCATTTATAAGTAATATTAAGCCTCCGTTTTGGCTATTTCAGAAGTGATGGGTGGGAGAGAAATGTCCTACTATATATGGCACCCAAAAGTTGGCCAGAATTTCCACATAAAACCTGAGAAAACATTTTTAAAGATTCTAAACTTACACACACACACACACACACACACACAGAGAGAGAGAGAGAGAGAGAGAGAGAGAGAGAGAGAGAGAGAGAGAGAGAGCACAGCTCTGTAGCATCATTTTCTTAGGTGGGCTGTTTGCTAGTGGTGAGCAGAGATGAGGCTCCTTTAAAAGACTGACTGGGAGCTAGTGACTAAAACATATGGTTTTTTTAATAGGTCTTTCTACCAAGTACTTAAGTGGCATCTATGAGCAGAGGTCGGCATACTACTTGGTGGCTGCATGGACCCTGAAACTTCCCAGAGTTGAGATGCTAAACATGGCTCCCACAGCTTGTGGCAAAAGTACCACTAGCATAAACATAGCCTCTCAAGGAACCAAGGAATGGGGCAGAGCTAGCTGCCAAAATGAGCCACACCACTTAGCAGTTTAAAGACTCATGTGGTTATCAAAAGATAGCTTTTTGCAGTGAAGACAGAATCAGGCCAAAACTTCTAAATGGGTGACAGTGTGTTTAAAGATATACATAGAATTGTGGAGAAAAGAAAAATGGTATAGAAAGTCCTTTACAAATAAATAGACTATTTACACAATAAGCCATGTAAAGATGGCAAGTACACAAAGTCTGGACACTGTATGTTTTTGTGTTGCCTTTAAATTTTTGATGGCTAATGAAAAAATGATAACTACTGAGAGACATTTGATAATGAAAGCTGTTGATTAAACCAACCTATATACTTTAAAAAGTATCTTGCCTTCAAAACTAAGTCAAAAGATATGTTACTTTCATAAAAAGGTTCAACTTTTATTTCCACAGGAAATGGGAGCCTCTAGAATAATTCTGGATTAAGAAAAATCAAGTTTGATAGAAGAAGACCCTCTGAAAATGTTCAATGGGAGTTGATGGTACAGATGAAACATTTCAGAGTGCCTTGCCTATGTTACAGTTTTGAGTTTGCACCCTTAACTGCTTCAAAGATCCTGGATAAGATGACACAGCTTCACAGACTACTCCAGTCAGGAATTGACAATAATACTAAATTTTCTCCCCAAAGATTACCAACATCCCCAATCAACAGTAAGTAATCTAGAAAACTCTTAGGCCCAAATGACCCACATATATGCATGAAAGACATGTGTTCAACTATGCTCATAGCAGCATTATTTGTAATAGCAAGAAAATGGAAGCAACCTGGATGCCCCTCAACTGAAGAATGTATAAAGAAGATGTAGCACATTTACACAATGGAATACTATTCAGCACAAAAAAACAAAACAAACAAACAAACAAAACACAACGGAATCTTGAGATTTACAGGCAAATGGATGTAACTTGAAGAAATCATCCTTAATGAGGTAACCCAGTCACAAAAAGAGGAACATGGTATGTACTCACTCATATATGGATTTTAGACACAGAGCAAAGGATCTCCAGCCTAGAATTCACACAACCAGAGAAACTAGGATACAAGGAGGAATCTAAGAGATTGATACAAGGTTCCTCATAGAAGGGGAAAGGAACAAGATCTCATGAGCATATTGGGAGTGGGGAGGGGGCAGTGATTGGAGTGGGAGATAGGATAAAGGGGCAGAGAGGAAAGCACAAGGGACTAAACAGATTGAGTCAGGGGAGGAACAAACGACAGAGAGAGAGAGAGAGAGAGAGAGAGAGAGAGAGAGAGAGAGAGAGAGAGAGGGAGGGATGGAAGGAGGGAGAGAGAGACCATAAAAGAGGGAGCCACTATAAGTTTCAAGAGAAAACTGACTCTAGAATAATGTTCATAGACCTAAAAGACTGACACCAACTAACAATCTGAGCAACAGTGGAAAGGCTACCATAAATGCCCTTCCCTGATAATGAGGCTGATAACTAACTTATCCACCATCATAGAGCCCTCATCTTAAAGCTGATGGAAACAGAAGCAGACACCCACAGCTAAACACTGAGCTGAACTGGAATCCAGATGCAGAGGGAGGACAAGACTACAGAAACACACAGAGACAGCTGACCTGAACCAGGAAGAGGTAATGGGCCCTCAGAGTGATAGCTGGGATCCATCATGGGACCAACTCAGACTCCCTGAACATGGGTCTCATTTAGAAGAAGTGGGCAATGTAAGGGGCTACTGACAAAGATACCAGGATGTATCCCTGGTGCACAAAAGGACTTTGGGAGCACATTCCCCATGGAGGCATACTACCTTAACCTAGAGGCAGGAGGGAGGGCCTAGTCCTTACTCTAAATGATTTGACAGATTTTGTTGATCCCTCCTGGAAGGCACCACCTACCTGTGGAGTTGGGGGGGCAATGGGATTGAAGGGTATTTGTGGGGCATGGGAGAGAGAGAGAGAGAAGGAGGAAGGGAAGGAGAGGGAACTGGGATCAATATGTAAAATAATAAATAAATAAAAGAAAAAAAGAAGGAACGCTTACAAAATTTTAAGGAGAATTTTGAAAGAGAACTTTAACAGAGATATTGTAGAGGGGAAATTGTCAGGGAGAACTTTTAAGGAGAAATCTTAAAGTGAGATGTTTAGAAAGACCTTTTAGGGAAGAACATTTTTTTGGAAGAATAAAGAACCATGAGAGGAATTCTCCTGTGAGACAATTTATTTCCTTTGAACTTCAGATTATAAATTTTTCACAATCCTCTAATCTGCCTGCTATAAGCCACCAGCCTTAACCCATGATACAATACCAATTCAGTAAGCACTATAATAACATATTAACCAAATTTCCTAGCGATTGAATAGCATATTTATAAAAAAAGAAATACAAACCACTAGTATACTTTTGACCCAAATAATATACCAACATCTGACTGCCAGGTTGTCCAAAACTAATAATGTGTTGGCCAAAATGTAAAGCAACTGCAATTCTCATCTGCTTCTACTGAGAATAGAAATATATTAAATAACTTTGGAAATATTTTTATGTTAATTTAGTAAAGTTAAGAAGAGATATGAGTGACAATACAGAAAGCATTCTTTATTTATATTCCAGAGAAACATTGTTTTCTAGTACTACATATTGAACTTAGGGCCTCATGCAAGCTCAGAGAGCATTCCACCACTGAGTTACATCCCTAGGTACTCCATATTTGAAAATATTACTTATATGTGTCAATGTCTTAGTTATACTTACTATTGCTGTGATAAAACATCTTGACCAAAAGCAAGCTGGGAAGGAATGAGTTTATTTGGCTTAGGCTTCCACATTGTAGTCTATAATTGAAGGAAGCCAGGACAGGAACTCAAACAATGCATGAACCTGGATGGAGAAGCTGAAGTAGAGGCCATGGAGGTGAGCTGCTAACTGACTTGCTCTCCATGACCTACTAAGCCTTCTTTCTTATACAATCTAGATCTACCAGCCCAGTGGTGAGACCTCCCAAAATGTGCTGGTCCTTCCCCCATCAATCACTAAGAAAATGCTGCAAAATCATTCCTGAAGTCTGATCTTATGGAGGCTATATACTGGATAGTTTTATGTCAATTTGACACAAGCTAGAATCATCAGAGGAGAGCACCTCAACTGAGAAATACTTTCTTAAGACTGAATATCCTTCTATAACCTCTGTTGTCAGCTCTTGCCTCCAGGTCCTGTCTAGTGTGATTTCCTGTCCACTTGTTGATGAACAAAATATGGAATTGTGAGTGAAATAAATGATTTCCTCCCCAAGTTACTTTGAGTCATGGTTTTAGCTTGTGACAAGTTGGCATAAAAATATCTGGCATAACTAGGGAACCTGCATAATAATGAATATTGGGTTATTGCTTGCCATAGAAAGAAATATAAGTGCCAGTATTTTTCTCAAAAATAAAATAGGTAACTAGAGCTAGTAATATAGTCCAATCAGTAGAGAACTTTCTAGCATGTTCCATGAACAACTTTTGGTCACCTGTACCTCAAAATAAACATAAACAAGCAAATAAATAAATATTATAATTATTAGATGATATATGACAATGAAATATGGTTACATAAAATAAAGGGCAATTTTACAATTACAATTTTGATTGAACTAATACACAAAGGCACTTTTTAATTCTACTATATTTAAAGTTCAAGTTAAATTAAACAATACATTCTTTATGTTTGTCATATATGCAGTATCAAGGAAAATATTGAAGTCTGATGTTAACTATGCATTAAATGAAATATGGTGTTATACAATGAGGTACCCAAAGGCTGCTCACTGGCTAGCAGTGATCTGTTTTCCTATTTTGATGGTTTTATTCTAGTTACTAATTTATTCTGTAACCTGCACATATATGCTGTCTACAAACAATGTAGATCTTAGCAATTTAAAATAATTTATTCTAAAATTGCTTTAATTAATTTTACTATATAAAATGACACTTTTTAAAAAGATTTCAGTATTTGATAGTCAAAGGGAAATACTATATGCAAAATTTCCAAAAATTAATTATTATCATTGAGTAACTTAGTGATCCAAAGCTACTGGATATTAATATGAATGTCAATTTTAATATCACAATTTGAATTTTAAAGTGTAAATCCTTAAGAGAAGACTAGCAAATCTAAATATATTAAAATTCACCTGACTTTATCTCTGAGGAGTTATCCTGCCTTGCAGAAACTTATATTGAAATAGATCTTATTGTTACAATACTAATCTGGTTCTTAGACCTTTTGCTGTTGCTTTATGTACGTTGATTTCATTGTCATATTTTTAATGCATGTGAGTGTGTTTTATTTTGAAGCTAATATCAGGTCAAAAACAGGAAAAAGTGTATGTTTGTCTAAAATCAGAATCGCTGTATATACTTGCCAAGCTCATTTATTAGTAGGAAAATTAACTCTGTTAGCAACATGCAAAAAGAAACCCAGTTGGTCTCTTCTTTACTTGCAGTTATCCAAAACAGCTATCTGCTCTCATTGCTGTTGTAACACACTCATGCTAGATTTGAAAAGAGGATGGCATTGGCCTACATGTGGAATTGGGGTGGGGAAATGGGAGGGGAGGGTGGTCAGGGTGCATGTGAGGGGGCAGAGAGGGTAAGAGGGAGGGAGGGAGGGAGAGGGAACTGGGATCAACATGTAAAATAATAAATTAAAAAACAAAAAGAGGAGTGGAAGGCTAGGGGAATTTATCCATCATTCCTGATGGGTTCCTTGGTGCAAGAATAGGATTCTCTGTAAAAAAAAAAAAAAAAAAAAAAAAAAAAAAAAAGAAAGCTTTTCCTTTTTCTGTCAATGAGATAGGAATGGTAAACACAAGTCTTCTGAAACCTGCCCCCAATTTGTTATCTATACAATTCTCTATCTATTAAAATCACTTTGTTTGATATAAGGTTCCCAATGTACTCATGTTTCTCCTGTGTATATTCTAAGTAAGGAAGTTCTAGGACCTGGATAAGCCAGGTCAGGGAGAAGTAAGCTTGGGTACTGTCAAGAGGTAGCAACAGGATCCTAAAACAGACTGAGCCACACTTTCAGGCTGCAATGGCTGTTTCTTGTGACGATATTTTGTTTATGATGTAACAAATAAAGCTTGCCCAGAGATCAGAGTGCAAAGCTAGCTAACCACACTAGTTAGCTATAGAGGCCAAGCAGTGGTGGTACATACCTTTAATCCCAGCACTCCAAAGACAAAAGCAGATGGGCCACTCTGGGCTATAGGAAATAGATCCTGTCTAAAAGAGAAATAGCTCACACAAAGGTAATCCCAGCATTTGGAGTCTCATGCCTTTTTTTAATTCCAGCCCTAAAGAGGTGGAGGCAGAAAGGGATATGTCTGGGCAGAGAGGATTATGAGGTGGTAGGAGACAGGAGCTCATTAGCAGTCTGGCAGCAGTCTGGGCAGTCACTCTCAGGATTTATCCTGTCTGAGGATTCCTAAAGACCAGATTGTAACCCATTTGGTCATAGCCTTGGTAGAGGTAAGAACTTTAGTGGCTAGCAGCTTTGCTTCTTTGATTTTTCAGTTTTCACCCTTTGATAGCTGACTCTGAGTTTTTTATTATTGAGATCAATTAGAATTCATGTTACAGTTTCTCACTCTGTGTATCTTTTTGTTCTATTTGCATTGTCCAAATAATGATAGCATTAAAAGACATTTTCTAATACTCTACAATATTGAATAGCAGCTGTATAGTTACACGGGTCTTCATTCATCAGTGAGGTATAGAATCCAAATATTATCACATAATGAAGAGAGAACAGTGAATTAAAAAGCAACAATATTATAAATGATTGTGCTATCTTCTAGAAGGCTGCCTAAGTATAAATTGAGCATAAATAGCTTCTGGTGGAGTATGTAAATAATTCAGTATATAGAAAATGAGAATCAGCCATTTTACTGTTAAAAACAAGAGGAGATTCCTTTTTACTTTATCAGAAAGCTTTGCATGACAGATGACAATCAATCATCCGATCAAATGCCCTTTCTGGGTTTTGAAATGGCATACTGCCAATACATATTCCCTTTTTACTATTAATAAATGTGAATTCTCATTATATATGATTTATTGTTGTTAAAAAACAATAAAGACTCTGCTCCAAAGTGTGCAGCACTCTACGAGGTGTACTTATAAACACAGCAGTGTTTTGTTTTTCTCTGTCTTTCCCTAACCACAATTCAGTCTTCTCCATTATTTGGAGGTTTCATTTATAACAGTTCAAGGACAGTATTTTTGACCAGTAGAAGAGGTGGTCTTTTTCTATTTTTCCAAATTAACTAAAATGTATAATCTGTATTTGAGCAGCATTAATGCCTTGCATTTTCTCTCAGGTTTCCATAACAATAAAAATAGGTTCCCTGAAATTCCCACAGAATAAAATCACAAGCAAGCATAACCACCCTCTCTCTTTCTCTCTCTCTCTTTCTCCAGTTTAAGCTAAGTGTATTAACACCTTTCCTATTTAGATGTGAAGATGAGAAGGTTCAGTTACTTAATAATTATTTACTCTTGAAAAACTAAAGGAATGAATGCCGGCCTTGCTGGTGCATGCCTTTAATCCCAGCACATGGGAGGCAGAGGCAGGTGGATTTCTGTGAGTTCAAGGCTAGCCTGGTCTACAGAGTGAATTCCAGGACAGGCTCCAAAGCAATACAGAGAAACAATGTCTCAAAAGAAAAGAAAGAAAGAAAGGAAGGAAGGGAGGGAGGAAAGAAGGAAGAGAGACAAAAGGAACTCGGGCAGAAGGAGAGACAGTTGAGAAAGGGGAGGGCAAAGAGAGGAGCAAAGCAGAGACGAGAGGGGAGGGGAGAAGGGGAAGGAAAGGAAGAGAAGAGGTGGGAATGGGAAGGAAAGAAAGAGAAGAGAAGAAGTGGAGCTTGGACAATAGAATGGACAAATAGTAGTTCAGAAGAATACTGTCAGACAGTTTGCTTCCTTAAACTAGGAGTCTGAGCCTGTCACTAGTAATGGCATCAGAGTTCTCCAGGACAGATTCTTGGTGAAATAAGACTGAGAAAGTCCTGTGGTATCATTGCTGCCTCTCTTCAGTAACCAACACAATGGTCTAATATAATATGGTTCACAGAATCAGCTAGAGGTTTCTACATGTAGTGTTTGACTTGAGACTTTGTTATATTTACTGTTGTCCTTGTGCTATTCTACATTTTCAATAGATTAGAAATGACTTAAATATTAAGTACTTTCAAGAGTGAGTATTCAAACTCCTTAACTGAAATAAAGCACAGATATTTCAAAAGCAGACTGACTAGTCAGAAAGAGAATGGGGGTCAGCAGGAGCAGGAAGAGAACAAGAAAGGATAGTGAGGGGTAAAAATACATTACACACATGTATGAAATATAATAAAACTCATTTTCATATACATAATATGTACTAATAATTTTAAAAGATATTGCCATAATTCTAACCCTGGTACCACAAATTCATTTATAAGTAACAACTCTTTAGAGTTATTAGCACTTCAAAAATACCATATTGACTTTCTATGATTATGTAAACTGTTTCATAATGTAATTTCAATGATCTGAAAGATAAAAGCCAGAACTAAAAAGTGTTTTCATTATAGTTCCATCATTTTATTTCTAAGCATTAATCAATATTTTCCACACTTTAATCTTCAAATTGGTCAAATAATAACCACAACACCAGTAAAAATACTGGGTAAGTAGTTGCTTAGCAGATAAGATTTAAATATGCATGGTACTTTAAATAACTCCTTATATAACTCCATGTATAGCCACATCATTATCTCCATTTTGTAAGCATGGAACTGAGTCTTGAACAGATTTTTAGGGCTAAAGGATTTGGTTTCTGAGAACATGGCTTCATAGTATAACTATGGGATCAGAACTTATGACACATAGCTTAGAGTTGTTTAAACATTCATAAATATTCAACTCTTGTCATGCCACTGGGCAGACATTTTAGCTGGTTATATGACAATAAGTCCTATCTTAAATCTTTCATTATGTTGCTATAGCCACAAACCTTTTTTTATTGAGTCAAAATCACCTTTGGCCCATACCTCTCTTACCAAGACTCAACCATTTTTATCTGTGTGAAGAGATAACATTGGATTTAAATATTGTATTTAGTTTATTATTCCATTATCTTATTATTTAAGTTGGTGAATCTTAAGGAATGAACAATTAGATAAGTTGGAGCAGATAAGAATAAAAGAGGGAGAGAATGAATATCAACCAGAATATGTTTCTTTTAAAAATTATTATTAGCTGGGCATTGGTGGTGTAAAGCAAACATCTAATCCCAGCACTTGAGAGGCAGAGGCAGGTAGATCTCTGTGAGTTCAAGGCCAGCCTGGTTCCAAAGCAATACAGAGACATTCTGTCTTGAAAACCAAAGAAATTTATTATTATTATTATTATACAAATTCAAATACATTTTGATCATATTCTTCCCTTCTCCAAGTTCTTCCAGATACTTTATGCCTTTCTATCAACTCAGCCTGAAGTTCTTTCTTGAAGCAGTCACAAAACCCCAGTAAAACAAAACACTCCAAAGCAATGAAAACAAAACAAGCCACATCTAAAAAAGATAGAAATGAAACTCATGAAAATATAGCAAATAAAAGGGCACACACACACACACACACACACACACACACAGAGAGAGAGAGAGAGAGAGAGAGAGAGAGAGAGAGAGAGAGAGAGAGAGAGAGAGAGAGGAGAGAAACCCTGTGGTATCCAATTATGTTTGTCAATTGCTCACAAGGTCTGTCCTGGAATGGTTGATATACCCATTGTCACTCTATTGGAGAAAACTCTCTCAGAAGTTGTAAGTGACAGTTCAGTTGTCAACCTTTAGCCCAGTGGCTAGGTTTTTATTCATTCATTTTTACTTTAAAAAAATACAATGAATTCAAATATAATAACATAAAACAAAAACTATCACACTGAAGTTGGACAAGACAAACCAATAGAGGACCCCAAAGGAGGAACAAGAACCTGTGACTAGATAGTCCTGCGACCTGGGTAAAATCAAATAACACTGGTTTAAAAACTAAAAAGAAGAAAATAAGTAAGGATAAAATGACTCTTAATGACATTCTGATATACTCATAGATCAGTACCTTGTTTGGTCATCATCAGATAAGCTTCCTACTGCAGCAGATGGGAACAAATATAGAAACCCACAGTCATAATCAGATATTAAATAGAGACTTAGAGACCTTGAAACACTCAACCCTAAATGAGATACCTCCACCAAATCCTTCCTATTCAGAGCTCAAGGAACCCCATGGGAGGAACAATGTTAATAGCCAGAAGCGATGGAGGACACCAAAAAAAAAAAAAAAAAAAAAAAAAAAAAAAAACAAACCAAGGTCCTCTAAATCAGCATGAGGAAAGCTCTTACAAATGCATAGAGGCAGAAATAGGATGCATATGGCCTACACCAGTCTGAACCTGTTTCTCTGTGCACACAGTTTATTTTTATGGGAGTCCTGCATGTACGAATGTGTAGGTCTCAGAATTCTTAATTAGCCAAGCATCCAACACTTGAAAAGAATGGTGATGCAGATGATTTTACACTGCTGTCAAAAATCATCTGTGCTACAGATGGTTATGGTCAATAAGACTGAACTGGTAGACATATGAACTGTTAACATAGAAGTTGCACAAAGTTTACAAGAACTGGATCATTATACAGTAAGTGTTATTTGCATGATCACATCATAATGAGACTTGTGCCCCAGGTAGTTAATGAGATAAAATGAATGATGGTTCCAAATAAAAATATTAAGAGCTTGAACTAGAAAAATAGAAATGAGGATAGAAAATAATCCTCTAATTTTAATAAAATATCTAGGCACCCACTGAAGCAATTCAGTTGATATGTAAAATTAACTGTCATAAAAAGTTTATAAATATATACATATATATGTCATTTAGTAATTATAATTTGTGGTATGTATTCAAATTGTTAAGAGCAGAATCTCAGTCAGGGAGATATTTGCACACTCATACTGTGATAGGCATTGTACACCTAGCAACAGTATTCAATGATAGTCATGGTAGAAAAATGTAAATGTAACTGATGGATAAACAGATGTATAAAATATGATATATACATAAGCAGATTATTATTTAGCTTTTATTCTGAAGGAAATTATGAACACATACTAAAATACAAATAAACTTTGAGAACATTATCTAGTCAATAAAAGGCCAATTCTAGTGATTCCAACTATATAAGGTTTCTAGAAGACATAAATTCACAGAATCCAAATAAAATGATAGTTGTCAGGACCTGGATGAAAGAGAAAATGGGGAATTATTTTACAGGAATAGAGTTTCATTTCTAACAAAAATTTACCATTACTGTGAATGTATTCATTGTTAAGTTGGTAATTTTGTTATATGCTTTTTATTATAATTAACCATTTAAAAATTAAGAATAAAGTGGACATGGTATAATTCCTTTTTCCTATTTATCATCTCTTGTCTGCAGAAAACATGTTATAGGGAGGTTGGAGTTTTTTCTGTGGTATTCCCCAGAGCATATTGACATAACAGTCAAAAGTTTTATTAGAGCAAACAAGGAAACACAAATATACCCAAGAAAACAGCATACTGAGCCAAGAGGCAAGATCCTTATCTTAGTAGGTAAGGCAGTTATACTTCTCTTTCTCCTGTGGTCCCATTCCTTTTTTACCTGCACTGGGGTCAGCACTTCTACGAAAGGGGTGTGCTTTCCTCAGAAGCCCATTTTACTCAGAACTCAGTTATAAGGAGATAAATAAGATACCAAAATATGTACAAGGGTTTAGGTTCTCTGAAGCCTGAAAATTTACTAGAGAAGGGGACAATGAATTTTATTCTGTACATGCTTCCTTGAAGAGGGAGTCTGGAAGTTTCTTTAATATATGTATGGACCTCTATTATTAGTTCTTCTTTACATCTGATTTGGGGGCCCTGAGCTAGCTCATCTTTAGTTGACCATTTCTACTAACTTGACATGCTGTTTCAAGGCCTTGATCTGTGCTATCCCTTGCCATTTAGGTCCTATCTTTGAGACCTCTCAATCAGTTTCTTCAGAGCTAACCTATTGATTTAGTAGAACCATAATGTAAGTCCCAGTAGATAACTGCCTATTCCCAAGCCATGTGTATTCTCCTAAAACTTGTACTTTAAATTATAAAGTCATTGTTCATACCAACAGTCAATTTTTCCTTTATTCGTGAATAATCTAAAAGACAGCTGTATATAGCCAAGTTCTCTGAAAGATTTTGTGTTCATATTATCTTTTCTGGGAGTTATTAACACAAATAAAAGTCAATTAGTTTTGTAATCTCACTACACATTCAGGTAGTATATCCTACCCTAAAACTATCATGTATAGAAACCACGTCCACATCTCAAACACATAAATATGAGTGTAAGTGAACTGCAAAATACAAAAATATATTGGCTGTGGTGGTTTGAATGAGAATTGCTCCATAGAACAATATTTTGAATGTTTGCTTCCTAGTTACATTGGAACTGTTTGGAAGAATTAGGAGCTATGGCCCTTGGAGAAGATGTATCACTGGTTGTGGGCTTTGAGGTCCCATGAAAGGTCTAGTCTCTCTCTCTCTCTCTTCTCCAACATCAGCCTGCCTGCCACCATGCTCTTTACCATGCTGGTGATGGACCAACCCTATGATTCTTAAGAAAGAGCACAATTAAATTTTTTTTTATAAGTTGCCTTTGTCATGCTGTTTTATCACAGCAATTGAAGATAATGACACAGTGGAAACATGAACTATGCCACATATTCTTGATAAAGGCAGCATTCAACTTTGCCTACTACTTAGAGTTATTTGGAAGCAGTTAAATGTTACTTTTTCTTTTTTTAAAATAATTTTTATTTAAATTAGAAACAAGCTTGTTTTACATATTAATCCTAGTTCCTACACCCTCCCTTCCTCTCCTGTTCCCCCCACCAACCGTCATCGCATCCCCTTTCTGCTTCCAAGGGAGGGTGAGGCCTTCCATGAGGAGTCTTCAAAGTCTGTCATATCATTTGAACAGGGCCCAGGCCCCATGTGTCTAGGCTGATGGAGTATCCCTTTGTGTGGAATGGGCTCCCAAAATCCATTTGTATACTAGGGATATATACTGATCCATTACTAGAGGCCCTATAAACTCCCCAGTCCTACCAACTAACATCATATTCAGGGAATCTGGGTTTGTCCTATGCTGGTTTCCTAGCTATCAGACTGGAGTCCATGAGCTCCTCCCTGATCAGGTCAGCTATTGCGTTTTAATAACGATCAGGATAAACAAATGGGCAGAATAGATATTTATTCAGGGAGAAATAACTCACAACATAGATAGATGAACATCAGCAAGTTCCACCTATGCTCTCCTCTCAGCGTCCATCCAGTAAGAGAGTGTTCCGTGGCTCCTAGGAAGAGAGAATAATAGCTGTGATAGTTTAATCTTCAACCTCATCAAGATCTGAGAAGGAAAACAATGATACTAGGGTAGACAGGAAGTGCATATGGGCAACTTCCAATAGGTGCAGTGAGGAAAGAAACAGCAAGCTACCTGTACAGTCACCCAAGGTCTTACAGCAACATTGGTACACCCAGTTTTGGCTAAGGCCAAGAGTAATTGACAGACCACAACAACAGCAGGGAAGTAGAAAGGCTGTCTTACCCTGACTTGGCAAGGTCCAGCACTCTTCTATATTTGTCTCCTGCAAGCAAATAGGACTGCATGTCCAAACCAGTGGGGGCAGTTCTTTGCCGAAGAGCCCATTAGGTGAGGCAAGAATGAACTCCAGCAGGAGCAACAAAAGTGTACAGCATATTTTCAGGAAATTGCATGGTGCTTTCAGGAGCAACAGTGTCTCATGTCAATGGATTACTAATATTAAAATATTTAAATGCCATGTTCTGCACGTCTATGAAGTGATTGAATATTAAGCATCTATGTCTGGCTAATCTCATAGGTAAAGGAAACATGAGTGAAGATAATCTGGAATACTCAGGAATTTAGCTAAAAAACTGAATGAAACTTCCTTGAGTAAAGCAGGAACAAATACCTAAACAATATAACTATGTACATGTACATACATATAAATCCCTAAAATAGAAGCAGAGTAGAAATGTCTAGACAAGAGGACAGCATGATAAATATCCCAAATTGTATCAATATACAAAATGTCTGGAACACAAGCAAAGTATACATGCATAGAATGTGATAAGAATAATGTGCAAAAAATCATAAATGAAAAGATTTCACACAATATGACAAAATATAATATACCATTCTTCTGGGAAGTGAATATAAACTTAATTTTACATAGCTTACCACAAATAAGAATATATAACAATGTAAGCTGTTAAATACTATTATATCACTTTTACTCAATAATTCACAAGAAAATAGGTTAATCTACCTATATCCCATCTAAACCATATCTTTCCCAACAATAACCTATTCCTGTCTAAAGGATAAACCCAAGTGTAAGCGTCACCTTCCATAACCAACCCTAAATAACTAAAACCAACCCAAAGAAGATGACTATTATCCCCAAATTCCAAGGGTAGGGAAAGGGGGAGTCGTTATCTTAAGGTTACTTCCTGCTGAAATGGGATGATGATTGTTCCATGGGATCCTATATGAAGAAAAATTTTAGCAACCAAATTTCTCAACAGAACTGGTTGGTACATATGTAGCTAGTCACTGTGTGGCAGAAAATGCTTGACTGCAGTTCTATTTGAAACTCTGGCCAGGGTGTAATAAGAAGGTGCACCATTACAGTTAGCTAGTCAAGAGTTTTCTGGAGCAAAAGTCTCAAACCGGTTTTAGAGTGATGTTTGTAGTCCAGATGCATCAGGTAGAGTCAAGTGGAAATGATGACGTGAGGCCACATTGTCTTTCCTGAGAGTTCAAATATTGCTATTAGGAATTGTTACTATTCCTTGTGGAAAACTTAAACATAAATATTAAAGTAAAATTTTCAAGTTTCAAGGTATGCATTAGGGAAAGACAACAATAAGGTTTAAAATGTATGTGAAAAAACTAGGATTTCAGAGAGAAAAATGCATACAAGAAATGAGTCCCCAGATTTTGTTTTCTTCTGCCTTCCACCAATTGGCTTCTTGATTTAAGGCAGAAACCATGAATTTAATCTTAACAACATGCTTGAATTTAGAAAAGGAAAGCCAAATCCAACTCCAAAGCCAGCACTGGTTTACATGAATTGGGACTACAGGAATACTAGATAGTAAAGAGAAATAGATTTCTGTATAGAAATAGTTTACTAGAATTAAATATTTTTATCATAGATCAGATTCCTCTTCATTAAGTGATTGTTTCTAGGGAGCTGCCTTCTCTTCTGTAGGTACCTACATGTTCAGGGTCTTTTGGCTGTTTGAAGATAGGTTTTCTCTGTTTTCCTGTAAGAACAAGAACAGAACACTTCCCCTAACTTTGAGAGGTCTCCACATATCACACGGGACCTAATTTGTTGGATGACTTGTCATTCCTCTTCATTAAGATGTTTCTCTTGTTCAACTCGGATCTTGATTAACTTAGATGGTATCCATAGTTTTTCTTCTCCTGTAGATAAAAATGTGAAACCCCTACCCCAACGTAACACATATCCTGGTTTCCATTCTGAGGTCAATACATCCTTGAAGTATCCTGGCTGATTTAGTTCAGAAGTTTTTTCTATTGTCCAGTATCTTTCTGCAGCTGTTTTTCCTTTTTCATCAGCATTAAGAAAGTTTAATGTTAAGAAAGCATTATGTAATCTTTGTTTGTGTGTCTTGGTTCCTCCGGCCTGTTTATGGAGCATTTCTTTTAAAGTATGATTGGATCTCTACACCACTGCTTGTACTGTAGGATTGTGTGGTATAGCAGTTATGTGCTTTATGTTATAATACTCAAACGACTGTTTCAATTTGCTGGAGACATATGCTGGAGCATTGTCAGTTTTTATTTGTGCAGATATGCTCATAATGGCCATTACCTCCAATAGGTTTGTTATAACAGAATCAGCCTTTTCAGAGCTCAGAGAAGTAGCCAATTGAAACCCTGATAATGTATCTATAGTGTGATGTACATATTTTAATTTTCCAAATTCTGCAAAATGAAACACATCCATTTGCCATATTTCATTTCTATTTATACCTTTAGGGTTACTGCCTGGTGGTAAAGGAGTTTGGTTATAGAATGAACAAGAAGGATATTTCCTTACTATTTCCTTAGCTTGTTGCCAATGGTAGAAAAATCCTTTTTTAAACCTTTGCTATTCACGTTGTGTTTCTCATGAAACTCTGAGGCTTCTACCACACTTCCCATCAATAAATGATCAATTTCATCATTGCCTTGTGCTAGAGGACTTGGCAGACCCGTATGGGATCTGATGTGTGTTATATATATATATATATAGGATGAGTCCTCTTTCTGATAGTATCTTGTGACTGTATAAACAATGAAGTTAATTCTGTATTGTCAGGAATAAATTCTGCAGTCTCAATGTGTAAGATGACTCTCTCTGAGTATTGAGAGTCAGTAACTATATTGAGGGGTTCTGTAAAAATCCATAAGTACCATGAGAATGGCATACAATTCTGCCTTTTGTACAGAACTGTAAAGCCTTTGAACCACTTTGCTAATTTTTGCTGATTTATATCCTTCCTTACCTGATTTGTTTGTGTCAGTGTAGAATGTATGAAATCCAGAAATAGGTGTTTTTCTTACAATGTGTGGAAGGATCCAAATCGTTTTCTTTATGAGTTTGATTCTCTCACTTTTGGGATAATTGTTGTTAATCATTGCCAAAAAGTAATTGCATGCTCTCTACCAATATTCATTATCTTTCCATAAGGAGGAAATTTCTTCATTAGTTAAAGGTACTATAATTTCTGCCAGGTTCTTTCCTGTTTGCTGACCAAATCTTAATTTATCTTTTATAATCAAGTCAGAGATCTTTTCTATATATATTTTTAGTTTTTTATTCTGCTTATCTGGTAGGAATATCCATTCTAATATGATATCTTCTCTCTGCATCAAAATCACTGAAGAATATTCTCTAGATGGTAATATAACCAGAATACAATCTAGGTTTGGATCCACACCGTCCACATGTGCTTCTAGTATCCTCTTTTCTACCCATTCTAATTCCTTTTCCAATACAGCTGATAGTATTCGTGGACTATGCAAGTCCTTGTCTCCTTTTAGGACCATTTTCAAGTATTTCAAATCATGCCTTTCTACTCCAATAATGGTTGTACATTTGTAATTTTTGAAGATCATTAAGAGTCTGGTAGGATTCTCTCCTCCTGATCTGTATTTTTTGTGGCCTAATTTTCTGTAGATCTATTTTATCGTCCTAAGTAGATGATAGACTCTCATTTTTTTTTTTCAGGTGCAATTTGTAATCCCCAGTGAGGTAAAACTTCCTTTACTTTCTCAAACATTTTTTCTAATATTTCTCCTTTAGAGTCAGCTAACAAAACATCATCCATGTAGTGATATATTATGGATTGTGGAAACTGTTTACGAACTATTTCTAGAGGTTTTTGTACAAAAAATTGGCAAAGGGTGGGGCTATTTAGCATTCCCTGCGGCAAAAACTTCCATTGATTTCTCTTCACTGGTTGAGAATTACGGTAATAGGTACCGTTGAAGGCAAATTTCTCTTTATCTTGTACTTGTAAAGGTATAGTGAAGAAGCAAACCTTTAAATCAATAATTATAATAATAGGCCATTATTTAGGTATCAACGAAGGCAAGTGCATTCCAGGCTGTAGAGAGTCCATTGGCTGGATAACTTTATTGATGGCTCTCATGTCTGTAAGCATTCTCCTTTTACCAGATTTGTTTTTGATAACAAATAGAGGAGAATTCCAAGGGCTGGTTGATTCCTCGATATGTCCAACATTTAGCTGTTTCTGAACAAGGCTTTCTAAAGCCTCTAACTTCTCAGAGGACATAGGCCATTGCCCTACTCAGACAGGTTCCTCTGTTAGCCATTTTAAAGGTAGGGCTTTTGGTTCCTCTGTTTGTTTAGCACTTGTATTCTGTTTTTGTACAGCCTGGATATTTGGTATCTGTCTTGTATAGTACTTTATAATATTTTTTCCACAATCATGAGGTCATTTATGGTTCCTATCTAATACTCGAGGAATGTTAATCTGTGTATTCCATTGCTGTAATAGATCATGACCCCATAAATTTATCACTACATCAGCCACATATGGTCTCAACCTTCCTCTCTGTTCTTCTTGTCCTATACATTCATTCCATACTGTGCTCTGTTTTACCTGAGACAGGGTTCCAATCCCTAAGAATTGAACATTTACCTCATGCAGGGGCAATCTTCGAGGCCAAGATTTATTAGTTACGATAGTTAAATGTGCCCCTGTGTCAAGTATCCCATCAAACAGTCTGTTATTCATCTTAACTATCAATCTAGGCCTTTGACTATTTATAGAGTTTTGCCAAAATGCATGTTTTTTATTTCCTTCTGTCATGTCTGATTCAACTTCCTTCACTAGTTTGTATGAGTTTTTATAATAGGCACAGAATTTTCTCATTGTCCTGTGGGAGATTGTCTTCCCATGTGACTAGGAATGTTCAGACCACCTGTGACGTGGGGCCTTTGAGAGGCCCCCCAAGGAGTTTCCTGATGGTAAAGGGTTTCCTTGCTTGTCTCTGGTCAATCTACACTCATTTTTCCAGTGTCTGCCTTTGCCACACCTTCTATATAACCCAGGATGCTGAGGCCTTCTGTTTGATTCATTCCTGGGAGTGTTATTTCTAGGGAAGTTTTGCCTACAATTTCTTTTCAGATGTTCTATCTTACCACAGTTATAATAGCTGACATGTTGATATCTCTTCAAACCTTTGGAGACAGCTTCTCCTACCCAAGCTTCTATTTCACCATAGTTAAGACCTCTGTTATCTTGATGTCTTCTCAGACCTTTAGATATGGCTTCTCCTACCCATGCTTCAGTCGTATTGTCATTATACTCAATGTTGCCTGTATATAGGATCCATTCATCCAAGGGTGCTGATCACATTTTCAAAGGCCAAAGCACCTGTTTGCATTGAGGATTTGCATTCTCATAAGCTAAAGATTCTATGAGTATTCGCCTAGAATCTATGTCTGCTACGTCTAATTGTACTTTCCTAGATAATCTTTTTAGAAACACACTAAGGCATTCTCTAGGTCCTTGCCTTATCTTGGTATAGGATTATATCCTCTGCCCTAACTCATGAACCTTATCCCAAGCATTCAGAGCTGCTGTACTGCATAGAGACAAGATATGTTCATCATAGGCAGCTTGGGTTTCTGGGTCAGCATAAAGACCCTCACCAAGAATTTTATCTTGGGGAGCTTTATAACCTTTCTTTAAGCCCTGAAGCTCAAGAGCTTTTTCTTCCTCCCTCCATAAAGCCCTCCATTCTAATTGAGAGGAGTTTTCAAGGACAGCTGATATCAATTGATCCCAATCCTTAGGGGTTACCTTGTTATTCCTTGCCCATGATTCTACTAATTGCTTCACACATGTGAGTGCATGCCATAAGAGACTACTGCTTCCTTTATACCTTTTAAATCTTTCATGTGTATTGGTTCCCACTGATATGCAATGACACCTTTTGGGTGTTTTTTCATTGCGGGTTTTTCATTACTAGATACAGGGAAAGCTCCCCTGACCCTAAATGGTGTGGAAAATTTTAAGTCTTATTTATGCCCTGTTACCTGTAGTTCTTCTTCTGATGTATCAGATTGAAGGTCTTCTAAAGCCTGAAATCTATTCAACGTTGTTTCCTTGAGTGTCTGAACTTCTTGAATCAAATAACTTTCTAGAGACTTCATTGCATCAGTCAGTTTCTTACTTTCTCCAACTACAAATGATTCCATGTTTTTAATATTCTCATCCTTAGATGAGATTGATGACTACCTTATATGCCATCCTAGAGCCTTCAAGAAAATCATCTTAAAAATGGGAAATTTAGAAAGCAGTAGAACTTATGCTTTTTTTGTCTCATCCTTCATACCCAGAGAAAAGAAGCACCCTGTTCTCTGAAAACACAAGAATATAGAGGAGGATAATAAACAAGGCTTTCTTTTTTATCTTAGAATGTTTTATTCAATTATATTTATTTAAATTAAAGTAATCTTATTTTGCATACCTATCCCAGTTACCTCTCCCTCCCATTTCCCCCAACAATCCCCCATACCACCCACTGTCCACTCTTCAGAGAGGGTAAGCCCTCATATGGGGGATTGCCTGAGCAAATAGGGATCATGGGGAAGAGGGGAGGTAGGTAGAAGAAAAAAGATTGGAGAAAAGGGAGGGGGGAGGAGAAAGAACATGAGGGATCAGGAAGTTCAAGTTTGGGAAAACAGAGAAAACGAGCAAGAAAAGGGATTCCTTAATAGAGGGAGCTCTTATGGGTTTAGTGAGAAATCTGGCACTAGGGAAATCTCTAGAGATCCACAATGATGACTCCAACTAAGAATCTAAGTAAAAGTGGAGAGGCTACATTAAACAAGGCTTTCTAAGTCCCTTGGAACTTATTTTCATTAACTTGCCTGTTTGTATAACTGTATTTCTGAACAACTATCCACTTTATCAAACCTAACCATAAGATTTTCATATCTACACTCCCATTTTATCCTAAATTTATATTGAATAAATTAATGTCTTAAAATGTTTAAAAGATTTTATATTTTCTTTTTTTTTTAGAGACATGGTTTCTAGTTAAAGCTGGCTTCAAACTCACTAAGGTTCACCTGTCTCTGTCTCTCCAGTGTTAGCATTAAAGGGTGTACCACCCCTCCCATATCAAAATAATTTTTATGTGTTTATATCAGTGTCCATATGAGTATATGCCATGTGTACACAGGTGTGTACAGAGGCCAGAATATAGTGTGGGCTCCCCTGGAGCTGGAGTTGTAGATAGTTATGAGATTCACAACATGGATGCTGAGGAACAAACCAGTCCTGTGCAAGAGCATCAAACACTCTTAATCTCTGAGCCTAACACTAGCCCCTTTATCTTATTGTCTGTCTTTTTTATAGGAATCTCAAAAATGAAACTAACAATGGCTGAGAAGAAAAACATTCTTTTATTATTTATAAAAACATATAGACTCTCTAATATGCAAATCCACTTTAATAAGTTATATTTGTGGAAGGCATGACACTTTCCTAAGTAAAATGTTTACTTGTAGGCTGTTTTAAGATCTTAAAGTTAACAGGGCTCAAGCTCTTTGTCTGGGAAAAGAATTCATGGCCCCGAGACCTCTGATGTAATGCATTCTTCCCATAATGCATATAAATGCATACAAGTGTACAGATGCAGGCTACATTAGCAGCATGCCAGTGGAGTCAGGAGGGGAAATCAATAGACTTTTCTTACTTATAGCATTAGAATACATCTTATATTTATTAGTCACTGGTGGGTAATACTGAACTGTCATTTTCTATAGATTTACCTTGCAATAAACGTGATGGGGGGGCATAAATGTTCTTTAAGAGCTGCAGAAAACCTGTTGATGTGGTTTACAAGCAACTGAATATTCGGTGTTGTAACTAGTTATAGTCATTTCATATTTTCATATGTCATTATCCTGGAATATTAAACATGAGTACATTTCTATTCATCAACATCCTGCATTCTATCATGTAAAAAACACTCATTTATAAATTTTATATTCTGAAATCTGCATAATTTGGAGACTGAATTAGCTTCTGTATTCATGTTGCTAGGGTGATTTCCAACCACATTGTGCCCTTTGTCTTCTTTCTCCTTTTCCCTTACTTTTAAGTCTTTCCAGTCAATATTAGAAAGCAAAAAGGAGGCAAAAGATGCTTTCTAGTATTTTCTCCTTCACAGAAATAACCCTGTAAAGTCCTCTCTAATATATGAAATGTAGGGGTAGAATAATGCCTTGAGCCTTCAAAATTCATTTTCCAAAATGCAGATTCTTATATTGTCTAACTTTGACAAGTATAAATCTTACTTTAGCACTATTTCCCATTTCACAACTCAAACAAAAAATATTATTCCATTCATTTACTACAATTACCCCTTTTACTAACAAAAGTCCTGTATGTGGACTTTGTCTTTTAAAACTGAGTACACAGTCACTGTTAAAATGAGCATTATTAAAATATTCAAACAGACCTTTTTGAGGAAACATTTGTTCTTTCACACATCTTTAACTGATTGTTTGATAAATTAATACATTGTAGTTTTATTTTATTTATTATCCTCATCTACCACCTATCCCAAGATCTACTCCATATTCAATACCCATCCAAATTTGTGCCCTCATATTTTAAAAAAATATCCAAGTCCCATTAGTGGTGCTTATATACTCCTAGTTGTGTGGCCTTCCATAGAAGAGTGTTAGATTTGCAATGGGGAAGACCCTTAAAGAAAGCTAATATTGAATTTTAAAAATATAAAATACTAAAGATGGTATGATTAGGCTTCAACCCTGAAGTACAAATAATCTTAAATCAATACCAAAGAAATATGGAATAGAACACATATGGTATTTCCAAAGCACATTTTCCCAGGGCTTTCTTATATACTAGTTTTTCAGCTGTTTATAATACAGGCTGATCACTTATTCAACTTATTCACAATATTCATTAAACACTTAACATTTACCCCAAGGTGACATAAGTGTGAGGAAGTACTATATATGCTCGGTATATGTTTCTAAAGGAGAGACACATGGAAGCAATATAGAGTCAAGGATCTAATGAAATGGCTATTAAACAAGAGACCATAACAAAGGCTAAGTCAAGAATCATCAACATTTCTGTTGGGAAAGTTACATTTGAGTTAATTTTTACATCAAGCATTCTCAGGAAAAAAGGTGATGGGCAATTTCAGGGATAGGATTAAGGAAATGACATTGCAATCAATGTAGGAAGCTTAGTGGGATCTTTCTTCTCAGAATGAATGTTGAGTTATGCAGTTAACAGGACCCTTGATGGCAGCCAAAACTTCTGAAATCAGGTTAAGGAATTTGAAATTCATTCAGACCAAGACAACAATTAAAATGGGGAAACAAATACACCAACTCAAAGACAAATGTCAAAATTCCTATACCTGTTGAATATAGAAACCTTAGTTTTATCTAGATACGTATATTTTACAAGGCATGGTTTGGAGTGCAACAATGGAAAGGAAATAGTTTTATGAAAGAAAATACATCACATATCAAAATTTGCAGACTATAGAGAAATATATGCACATAGAAAAATTGTAGTATTAACTGCTTATATTAGAAATGAAGATACTGAGTCAGCAATGTAGCTTTTTAACTGTAATAAACTACAAAGACAATATACAATACTAAAAATTCAGAAATGATAAACAGGATAGCTGAAATAAATGAACAAAGTTAACACACATATGGTCAAACCCAATGACAATAAAATGTGATATTTGAAAATATCGTGTTCATAAATACAATAATATGAAAACACACAAAATAAGTATGAAATCAATTATAATTAAATGGCAATCAAAATTACCAGTATTGGCAGTGAAGGTAGTTAGTATAAGTACTAGCTAAGATTAAAAGGTTAACAAGGTGATATTGTGGATAACTTCATACAAGTAAACCTGTGTTTTTCCAATGTTTTAATTTTTTTATTATTTTAATTTTTTACTTGTATTCCAATTCCCTATACCTCCCTCCCTCCCTCCCACCCTCCATCACTTTCTACCTCTCTCCCTTCCTACCATGAACTCCCATCAGACCACCCTCTTGTCCCTTGTTCCACCACTCCACAGGGAGGGTGATGCCTTCCAGGAGGGGTCAACAAAATCTGTCAAGTCATTTGGAGTAGGGACTAGGCCCTCCCTCCTGCTTCTATGTTAAAGGAGTATCCCTCCATGGGGAGCGTGCTCCCAAAGTCCTTTTGTGCACCAGGGGTACATCCTGGTTTCACTGTCAGAGGACCCTTAGACTGCCCAGGCCTTCTAACTGAGACCCATGTTCAGGGGGTCTGAGTCGATCCAATACTGGTTTCCCAGCTATCAGTCTTGGGGCCTATTTTTACCTCCTTGTTCAGGTCAGCTGTCTCTGTGGGTTTCTGTAGCATTGTCTTGTCTTCCCACTGCATCTGGATTCCAGTTTGTCTCAGTGTTCACCTGTGGGTGCCTGCCATTGTTTCCATCAACTACGAAATGAGGGCTCTATGATGATGGATAAGTTATTTGTCAATCTCACTATCAGGGAAGGGCATTTATGTTAGCCTTTCCACTGTTGCTCAGATTGTTAGTTGGGGTCAGATTTGTAGGTCTCTGGACATTTATCTAGTGTCAGTTTTCTCTTCAAATCTATAATGGCTACCTCTTTTATGGTCTCTCTCTCTCTCTCTCTCTCTCTCTCTCTCTCTCTCTCTCTCTCTCTCTCTCCTCTTCTTTATTCCTCCCCTGACTCAATCTGTTTAGTCCCATGTGCTTTCGTCTCCTCCCCTTCACTTTCTCCTAGCTCCCACTCCACTCACTGCTCCCTCCACACTCTCAATATGCTCATGAGATCTTGCTCCTTTCCCCTTCTGTGAGGAACATTGTATCAATCTCATAGATTCCTCCTTGTATCCTAGTTTCTCTGGTGGTGTGAATTCTAGGGTTGTGATCTTTTGATCTATGTCTAAAATCCATATATGAATGAGTACATACCATGCTCCTCTTTTTGTGACTGGGTTACCTCATTCAGGATGGTTTCTTCAAGTTCCTTCCATAGGCCTGTGAATTTCAAGATTCTTGTTTTTCCCACTTCCATTGTTTTCTCCGCTGAGTAGTATTCAATTTTGTAAATGTGCCACATCTTCTTTATACATTATTCAGTTGAGGGGCATCTAGTTTGCTATTACAAATACTGCTGCTACAAACACAGTTGAACACATGTCTTTGTTGCATGGATATGGATCATCTGGATACATGCTTAAGAGTGGGATTGATGGGTCCTGTGGTAGACTGATTCCCATTTTCCCGAGGAATCGCCAAAATGGCTGTACAAATTTGCACTCCCAACAGCAACACTCACCATCCTCTTCAGCATGTGTTTTCATTGGTGTTTCTAATTTTAGCCATTCTGGCAGAAGTAAGATGGTATTTCAATGTTGTTTTGATTTGCATTTCCCTGGTAGCTCAGGATGTTAGTTCCATGGAGTAATTGTGAGCACTCTGGACTCTGTAAGTCATTTCTTATGAGTCAAGAACAAAGATAGGGTTTATGAAGGCCATTTTTCTTAATATATATATATATATATATATATATATATATATATATATCCTTATATTACATATCGATCCCAGTTCCCTCTCTCTCCCTCACTCTCATACCCCCTGAGTTCCCTCCCATCCCACCCACCCCCTATTACACAGGGAGGGTGATGCCTTCCAGGAGGGATTATCAAAATCTGTCAAGTCATTTGGTGTAGGGACTAGGCCTTCCCTCCTGCCCCTAGGCTAACTGAGTGTCCCTCCATGTATAATATGCTACCAAAGTCCTATAGTGCACCAGGGATACATCCTGTTTCCAGTGTCAAAGGTTCATTTGATTGCCCAGGCCTTCTAACTGAGACCTGCATTTAGGGGGCCTGAGTTGGTCTAATGCTGGTTTCCCAGCTGTCAGTCTGGGGGCCCATTTCCTCCTCCTTGTTCAGGCCAGGTGTTTCTGTGGGATTCCCCAATGGTCTTCATGCCTTTGCTTATTACTCATGCCTCTCTGCAACTGGGTTCCAGGAGTTTATTTCAGTGTTTAGCTGTGGGTGTCTGCTTCTGTTTCCACCAGCTACTAGATGAAGGCTCTATGATGGCATGTAAGTTAGTTATCAATGTCATTATCATGGAAGGGCATTTAAGGTAGCCTTTGCATTGTTGCTCAGTTTTTTATTTGTGGTCATCCTTGTAGGTCTCTAGATATTTCTCTAGAGCAAGATTTCTCTTTAAACCTGTAATGATTCCCTTTCTTATGGTATATCTCTCTTCTCTCTCTCCCCCTCTCTCTTTCTCTAGTGTATTCACCCCCTGACTCAATCTTCCTAGTCCCACATGTTCTCCTCTCCTCCCCTTCTCTTTCTCCTGACTCCCTCTCCATTCACTGCCTCCAACTCCCAATATTCGCAAAAGATCTTGTTCATTTCCCCTTCTGTCTTCAGTGAGGGACTTTGTATGAATCCCTTAAGTTCTTCCGTGTATCCTAGTTTCTCTGGCAGTGTCAATTATAGGCTTGTGATCCTTTGCTCTATGTCTAAAATCTACTTATGAGTGAGTACATACCATGCTCCTCTTTTTTTGTGACTGGCTTATAAAGGCCATTTTTCATTAAAACATGTGCCCTTAAAAATTTAGGAAGAGCCCCAAACCATCCTGAATTTTATTCACTGCTATCAGAGCCTTGGACCTGCCTTCCCTGGGAGATTTGAGTGCTAGACCTTGTTCTGTCTCCCATGTCTTCTCTCCCAATTGGATGCCCTTGACCAGAGCACGTCACCCTGTCCCACCCACTGAAACCCCACAGATCTAGGGACAGCCCCACCATCCAGCACTGCATCTGCCATCATTGGAGCCTTGGCCCTGCCCCCACAGGAAGAGAAATCCCAGAAACCTGTGGGCAACCTCCTCACCTCTCCTACCATCAGAACAACTCTGAGATACCATCTTACAACTGCTAGAATGGCTAAAATAAAATATAAAAAAACACCAATGACAGTTTATGCTAGAGAGTATTTGGAGAAAGGGGAACACTCTTCCATTGTTGGTGGGAGTGTAAATTTCTATAGTCACTTTGGAAATCAGTATGGCGATAAAAATCAATCTATGTCAAGATCCAGAATTCCACCTTTAGGCATATACCCATATGATGCACAGTCATATCACAAGGACATCTTTTGAACTATTTTCATAACAGCACTATTTGAAAAATTCAGAACCTGGAAGCAACCTAGATGCTCCTCAACTGAAGAATGGATAAAAAAAAATGCAGTGCACTTACTTACACAGTATAGTACTACTCAGCAGAAAACAAAACAAAACAAACAAAAAGCAAACAGACAAAATGAAAACAATGACATCTTGAAATTCACAGAGAAATAGATAGAACTAGAAGAAACCATCCTAAGTGAGATAACCCAGACACAGAAGGACAAACATAGTATGTACTCATTAATAAGTGGATATTAGACATAGAGCAAAGATAACCAGCCTACAATGCACAAACCCACAGAAGCTAGGAAACAAGGAGGACCCTAAGAGAGAAAAATATGTACCCACGAGAAGGGGAAATTGACAAGATCTCCAAAGTAAATTGGAAGCACTAGGTAAAGGATGATAAAGATAGGAAAAGGTGGTAAGGAGAAGGGGAGAGGGAGGAGAACATGAAGGATTAGGAAGTTTGAGAACCAAGAAGGAGAGCAAGGAAAGAGCTGTTTTGGGCTTAAGGTAAAACCTGCCACTAGGGAAATATCCACAAGGCTGACCCCAACTAAGAATCTAAACAATAGTGGAGAGGCTATCTTAAATGCATGTCCTCTATAATGAGATTGATGACTACCTTAAATGCTATCCCTGAGCCTTCATCCAGTAGCTGATGGAAGCAGAAGCAAAGATTCACAGATAAGCACTGAGCTGAATTCCTGGAATCCAGTTGCAGAGAGGAAGGAGTGATGACCAGAATCCCACAGAAACAGCTGACCTGAGCAACTGGGAGCTCACAGACCCTAGATTGCCAGTGGAGGAATCATCATAAGACCGAACTAGGAACCCTGAGCATGGGTGTTAGTTGTGGGCTTGGGCAGTCTATAGGGCCTCTGGAAGTGAAACCAGTATTTATCCCTAGGGCACAAATGGACTTTGGGAACCCATTACATGTGGAGAGATACTTTCTCTTAATCCAGATCCATGGAGGAGGGCCTAGGTCCTGTCCCAAATTATGTGTCAGACTTTAATGATTCCCCCATGGAAGGCCTCATCCTCCTTGAGGAATAGATGGGGTTGGGATGGAGGGATGGTAGGGGAATGGAAGGAAGGCAGGGAGAGGGAAATTGGATTGCTATGTAATATAAGATTGTTTTAATTAAAATAAAAATTAATTTAAAAAAGATTAGGGAAATGATTAAGAGAAGGGTAGAAGCAGAAAATAAGGCAAAATTGGCAGTTTTCAACTG
Source organism: Phodopus roborovskii (assembly GCF_943737965.1). NCBI lineage: Eukaryota > Metazoa > Chordata > Mammalia > Rodentia > Cricetidae > Phodopus > Phodopus roborovskii. The sequence goes on along the minus strand of NW_026126092.1, from coordinate 35,186 downwards.
CTTTGTTGGTAGAAGTAGATAAATAAAATTTTATGTACAGAAGTATTGAATTCATAGTTAAATTTCTTTCAAAAGTGAACAACAAGCAAAGACTGATTCACTAGTAAACTACCAAACATTCTAAGAATTCCAAGTCTGTACAAATTCTATGACTACTGTCTTATTTTAAGAGGGAAGGATTTCCTTGATTCCAATAATAAAGGTTAGAAGAAGAAAGAACAAATCTCAGTAAGAACAATTTTATCTTATGAATAAAAATAAAATGATAACTACTGTAGGAATGCATAAAAGTAGTAGTATTAGGGGCTCAGTTTGATTTAACGTTAAAAAACACCCAAGAGTCTTTGCACACTAACACATAATAAATAAAACATAATTGAATTCTCTGAATAGATAATGAAAAATATAGCAGTATTCAGTCTAATTTATAAAGAAATTCTCAACATAGACATGGACTGAAACTTCTTTAATTTGACAATGACATCTACTGCAAACATACTTAGAGAAAAATAATTACTGTTTTTGTTTTTGTTTTTTTTTTTTTTTTTTGAGGTTTGATTATTTATAAGAGTAAAATCATTGTACAGCAAAAACCCTGATTCAAAATGAAAATACAATGCAGAGCCATTTCAAAAAGGAAAACAATGTAATATTGATAACTACATGAAAAGCTGCTCAATGTACATCATCAATAGGGAATTGCAAATTGTTAAAGCTGAATAAAACAGTAACAGTAAGCAACATAAATGACCATGTTTTCTCAAATATGCAAAGTTGCACATCTATTTTGGAAAAATTTGATTGAGTTACATATACACTTAACTAAATGACTCAGCAATCCCACTTTTAGGTGTTTTGCAAAAGGAATTGGAAATACAAGTCTATGAAAAAAATGTATAAAAGAGGTCTCAACAAATTATTCATATTTGGAAAAATCTAGAAACATTGTAATTGTCCAACAATAAATGAGAATAACAAACCACAACATTAGTATTAATTTACATGAAGAGGTACTGTTAATACAAATAATAAAACAAATGGATTTCAGAAGCATTGTATTCATTGACAGCATACAAAAACCAGATATGATGCTGTACTTATGTAATTCCAACACTGGGTACTTGCAGATTAAGAGTAGTCAGAGTTCAAGGTCATGCTGTACTACATAGCAAGTTCAAGGACAGCTTGGGGTGTATAAGAACATATCTAAAAAAAATTATAAAAGTTCCACACAGACTTAATATTTTTCCAGTGAGTCGGAGCATTCTCAAAAAAAGCAAAACAAATCAATAACAATAACAACAAAACCATAGCTTTGTGAAATAGTTTTTCAAGTTTGGTAAAAGATGCTTCATTTTAATGCAGTATAGTTCATTTGGGCCATGAATGTTACTAGAAAAAGAATACTAAGGTCATCAAGTCCATCAACCTTTATTTATTTAACAAATTTCCCCTCGATAATTTCTCTTCCCTTTGACTTAATGAATCTGTCCTTGATAATTTAGTGATGTTCATATGTATCAGATATAGAGTTTTGATAATCTTTGAAAAGATTTTTGATTTTCCAATTAACTCCCATAAATAATTTATAGTAGAAAAAAATAGACTCTATTAAGGAAGTGTCTAGGTACTGAAAATTTAAGATTATCAGCTAATGTATAGAATGGAAGTTCAATTCTCTTTGAATATTATAGTAAAGGCTCTTTAGTTTTATAAAGAATGTGCTTCGAGGGACAAAATCCAACAACCCTTCATGACAAAATCTGAGATGTCAGGGATACAAAGAACATTCCTAAATATAATAAAGGTAATAAACAGCAAGCCAACAGCCAATATCAAGGGGAAACAAATTGGAAAAGAAGAAGTCAAAATATCACTAGTTACAGATAATATACATACATGACCCTCAAAATTCTAATAGGGAACTCCTACAGCTGTTAAAATGCTTTAGCAAAATATCTAGATACAAGATTAACCTTAAAATAGTAGTCCTCTTATTAGGAAAAGAATTTGAAGATTATGTCAGAAGATGGAAATATTTCCCACTCTAACAGATCAGTAAGATTAACATAGTAAAAAATTGTCATCTTACAAAAAACAATCTGCATATTCAAAGCAATCCTCATCAAAATTCCAACACAATTATTTACAGATTTTGAAAAAAAAACACTCAGGATAGCTAAAACTATACTGCAAAATAAAATAACTACCAGAGATATCAACATCTCTGATCTCAAGAGCTACTACAGAGGTACGGTAGTAAAAACAACATAGTATTAATATAAAAACAGACACATTGTTCAATGGAATGAAATTGAAGACCCAGACATAAATCCACTCATCTATGGACTCTTGATTTTTGACAAATGCAGCAAAACTATACAATGGAGTAGAGAAAACAGCTTCAGCAAATTGTGCTGGCATAACTGGATGTTGAAAGTTAGAGGAATACAAAAAGATCCATATTCATCACCATGCACAAAACTCAAGTGCAAGTGGATCAAAGACCTCAACATAAATCTTGTCACTCTAAACCTGAGAGCAGAGAAAGTGGAGAATAGCCTTGAACACATTGGCACAGGCATTTCCAGAAGGGAATACCAGTAGCACAGACACTAAGATCAACAATTAATAAATGGGACCTAATGAAATGGAAAAGCTTCTATATTGCAAAGAACACTGTCAATAGAAGAAAAGGGCAGCCAAAGATCTTCACCAACATCACATACAACAGAAGGTTAATCTCTATATATAAAGCACTCAAAAAATAAATAAATAAAACCCAAATATTCCAATTTAAAAATAAGGTATTGTTCCAAACAGAGAATACTTAGCAGAAGAATCTCAAATGGCAGAAAAACACTTAAAGAAATGTTCATCATTCTTAGACAATAGGGAAATGCAATCAAAACAATTCTGAGATTTTATCCTTTACCTGTCAGAATGGCTGTGTTCAAAATGACAGTTCATACTGCTGGTGATAGTGCAAACTTGTATAACCACTTCAGAAATCAGTATGGTGCTTTCTTGGGCATATAGCCAAAAAAAAAAAAATGCCCAATCATACCACAAGGATGTATGCTCAACTGTGTTCATAGCAACTTTATTTGTAATAGCCAAACCAAATCATAGATAAAGGAAATGTGGTACATTTATACAATGGAATATTACTCGGCTGTTAAAACAATGACAACAGGAAATTTGAAGTCAAATGGATAGACCTAGAAAAAAAAAATAATCCTGACTGAAGTAATCCAAACCCATAAAGATAAGCATGGTATGTACTTGCTCAAAAGTAGATATTAGCTCCAAAGTAACAGATATCCAATCTACAATTCCCAGACCCAGAGTGACTAGGTAACAAGGGATGTCCATGGGGGAGTACATAGATCTCCCGGGGAACTGGAAATAGAAATCTCCTAATTGGACTAGGGGCGGTTGGGCATGGAAACTTGTGGAATTAGGCCGTGGGTTGGACAAGGGGTTGCATGCTGAGGAAGATGATTGGAAAGGGGGATTTACTGAGTCAGTTAGAAGACTGATGTAAGGGAAACTGCCCTTCTGTTAGATTGGTGACTACCCCAGTTGTCATCAGAGAGCCTTCACCCAGTGATTAATGGAGGCAGACTCAAGGCCAAATATTGGGTTGAGCTCTGGGAGTCCTGCAGAGGAGAGGGAGGAGGGATTGTAGGAGGGGATGTGGAGGAGGTGTCAGGAACATACGAGTTATAGAAATAGACAGCCTGACTCATAGGAGTTCAGACTTTGAACCGACAATCAGGGAGCCTGCATGGGACTAACTTTGGCACTCAGCATATGTGTGACAGTTGTGTAGGTTGCTCTATTTGTGAGACTCCTAACAATTGAAGCAGGGCTGTCCCTGATGCTTTGTTTAGGTCTTGGGAACCTATTTCTCATGCTAGATTAATTTGCCTGCCAGAATATAGGGGTAGATTGTTTAAAATGCCATGCTTTACTTATGCCCATTGGAGGCCAGCCCTTTCTGAATACAGAGAGGGGTGGGTTGAGTGGGGTTGAGGGTAGGTGGGGTGAGAGAGTGGGATTAGAGGAGGGAGAGGAGGTTGAGGTTGGGATGTAAAATAATTTAATAATAAAAAAGAGCTCAGCCAACTTGTTAACATGTTTTAATTATATATTTTAAGTATATATTTTTCCTAAAGAAGAAACAAAGCCCTTGCTTTCAAGTCTCTTGTGAACATGTAACAAAATTAATTTCTCCTTCATGGTCACCATTGTGGTCATTGTTATAATTGTTGATGTTGACATCCCTGACCATCATTCTCATCATCATCATTTTCCTTTCCCACAGGATCTTTCTATATAACTCAGGTTGGCCTTGAATTCACTATGTAGCTTGTGTCAATTTGGAACTCATGATGTGACCCAGGGTTGCAGTGAACTCTCAAATTTCCTGTCTTATCTCCCAAACTTGTAGCATTACAGAAATGTGCTACTATGCCTAGGAGGATTAATCCCAGTTAATGAAATTCATGACAGTTTCTTGGATGCTTTCTTGCCAGTGGAAGTCATGTTCAATGTTATAGCAATCACTTTCTGCTAAGCCTTTGCTTACCCTCTGGTAACCTCGAGAGCAAGAAAAGCATGATTACTCCTGTCAGCATTTCTATGAAGTAAACTTTATCAAAGACAGACAACTACTTGATGCTGATTGGTTTGCAGCATGCAGCCAATACCAGTGCTGGGTGTACTGTTAGACTCCCTTTATGCTCATTTCTTGCTAAAGAGAATACAATGTGTAAAAGCCTCTTGAGGATGTTGTAGGCACTGAGTCTGAAATCAAGGCTGTCTTATGCTGAGCTGTGGTGCTACCTCTGTTTTTAGTTGACTTTGAGGTCTCCACACAGAAGTATTCGATTTTTCTAGGAAAGAAAACAGTGATATTTGTTAAAAGTGTTTAAAAGCACTCAAAGGTAATTGAAAACTAAAAGGGATGTAAAATAAAGCTGGGTTGCAAGTTTTACATGATAAATTTAGTGGCTAGAGAAATGGAATGGTTTTATTTTGTGACTAACTTATCAGTCTAAGCCATTGTCACCATTTTAGGAAATAGAGTAAAGGCATACACACACATATGCATACACACACACACTTAATGTATACATATATGTACATGCATATATTTGTGTGTATATAATTTCTTAATTCATATGATTTAATATTTCATAAAATCACTTTGGGTAATGCTTCATGTCTCATACAGATTAAAGAAGTGCAGTTTCACACTACCTTCTGCCCCCTATGAGAAGCATATTCTGTAAACCATGGTAAACAGATATGGTAAAGAGTTTAATTCTTAGACTCCAGGTTGCAGTGGCAATAATGTGTCTCTTTTCCTTATTATGTATTTGTTAAAAGTTTCTACATCCTAGCATGTATTTCTGGAAAAAATTAGTGGAAAACATAAAGTAATTTTGTGTATCCAAGTATATTTGTAACTTAAGAAACAGGATTGGTAGAGAGAAAATACCTCTGGATACAGCTTGTATTATACACTGAGATATTTCACACTTCACATTTCACAGAGAATTACATATAAATCACTTTCTAATTTTCAGGAACCTAAAATTCAAAGGAGAAAAACATCTGGTTTCTATTCAGCATAATCTCATTTAAGTATCTGATTTTTTACACCAAATATGCTGCCTTTGGACATTCTATATTGAGCCTGGTGTCATGCTTCTTAACCTGGCCTTTAGTTTTAACAGGATATAGAATTAACATCAATATTTGATTTACTTTGGCACCAGCTGAGGGAGGTTAAAGGAAGAAACCTTACAGACATAACATTCAAATAAATATGTATTATGATGGTAACATTATAGTAAAATAAAGATGAAGCCAGGAAAATTTTGGCTAAATTATTGAACAGATGGAACAGATAAAAGTATGGTGCTAACAAAAGAAGCTAATTTGATTTTTTATACATCTAAATTTAAAGTTGAAAAATATTTAGAATGACTGAATTTATTTTTTACAGCTTTTCTGTTTGTAAATAAACTGAGAAGATATGGTACTTAAGGGATCTATCATATTTTTATTTGCAAATATTTTTGGAATGTTTAGAGGAGAACATATAAAAAAATGAGATGTTTCTAATTCCTTTCTCTTGTTCTGACAAAATGTTTAACAACTATGTTCATAGCAGCATTATTTTAATAGCCAGGACCTGGAAGCAACCTAGACACCCATCAACTGAAGAATGGATAAAGAAAATGTGGTACATTTACACAATCAAATATTGAAATTTGCAGGCAAATGGATGGAACTAGAAGAAACCATCTTGAGTGAGGTAACCCAGTCACAAAAGAATAACCATGGTATTTACTCACTCATATATGGATATTATACATAGAACAAAGAATTACCAGCCTACAAACCACACTGTCAGTAAAGAAAGGAAACAAGGAAGACTCTAAGAGAGACATACATGGTCCACCAGAGAAGGGGAAAAGGACAAGATCTCCTGAGCAAATTGGGGGTGTGGGGTAAGGGGGAGGGAATTAAGAGAAAGAAAATGTGAGAACAGGATGAGAAAGGGGGATATGAGGGAGTGGGAAGATGGAGTAGGAGAAAAACTGCAGGAGAGCAAGAAAAGAGGTACATTATGGAGGGAGACATTATACATCTAAAGAGAAATCTGACACAAGGGAAGTGTCCAGAGATATAGAAGGATGAACCCAGCTAACAGTCTAAGCAATAGTGGAGAGGTTACCTTAAATGCCTTTCCCTATAATGAGGTTTATGTCTACCTTAAATGCCACCCTAGAGCCTTCATCCAGAAGCTGATGGAAGCAGAAGCAGATACCCACAGCTAAACACTAAGCCACACTCCTGGAATCCAGTTGCAAAATGGGAGAAATGATGGCCAAATGGGTCAAGACCAGACTGATAAAACTCATAGAAACTGCTGTTCTGAACAAGAAGGAGCCCATGGTCACCCAGAATGATAGCTGGGAAAGCAGCATAGACTGACCCAGATCCCCTGAATATGGGTGCTAGTTAGGAGACCTGGGAAGTCTATGGGTCCTCTGGTAGTGGGGCCCATTCCACTTAGAGGGTTGCTTTCTAGGGCTAAATACATAGGGAGGGCCTTAGCCTGGCTCCAAATGATATGACAGACTTTGCATATTCCCCCTTGGAAGGCCCACCCTCCCTGGGGAACAGAAAGGGGATAAGATAGGGTAGTCAGTTGGGGACAGAGGAGGAGGGGAGGGAAAGGAAACTGGCATTGACATGTGAAACAAGGTGGTAATATAAATTTAAAAACATGTAAAATATGTTGAACAAATGCAACTTCAGAAGGAAGGGTTTGTTTCAGCTTTGGGGCTATCATCAAGGTTAGGAACCCAAGGCAGGAACATGAAGGCAGAAGCTGAGACAGAACTGTACAGGAACACTGCTTATAGGCTTACTTTCCATGGCTTTTTTGGCTTTCTTATACAACCCAGGATCACCAGCCTATGGGGAGAGCAGAAGCAAAATAGGTTGGACCCTCTCGTTTCAATCATTAGTCAAGAAAACATCCCATGGTTATGCTCAAAGGTCAATCTGATTCAGGAAAGCATCCAACTGAGGTTTTGTTTTCCTAAATGACTCAAGTTGACAAACACTAACCAATACAATTGACTCCTTGTCAACTTGACACACTAACACATCAAAATTTACCCTTCTCTTTTTTGTTTATTGCCAAGATCTCATCTTAATTTAGTATAAGTTTAAAATTCATACAGTCTTCAAAATTCAAACACTTTAGAAGTTCAAAGTCTCTTCAAAATATTCAAAGTCTTTTACCTGTGAGTTTTAGCAAAATAATAATGAAAAGATCAAGTTAAGGGTGTGGGTGGCGAAAGCTTTTAATCCCAGCACAAGGGAGGCAGAGGCAGGTGGATTCCTGTGAGTTCAAGACCAGCCTGGCCTACAGAGCTAGTTCCAGGACAGGCTCCAAAACAATAGAGAGAAACCCTGTCTCAAAAAACCCAAAACAAACAAACAAACAAAACAATGTGTTTGGTAAACCATTTGCACAGTCAATTCTTTAAACGGTGTAATCTCCAGGGTGGCTACAGGCAAGACCCCCACCCCAGCAGCTCTACATACAAAATAAAAGCCTCCTCGTAAGAGCCCTCAAAAAAAAAAAAAAAGATCAAGTTAAATATTTTCTTACTCTAAAGAGGAAGAATAAAGCATAAATACAATTGAACATAAGCAAAATCAATGTCTTACAGTAGATTCAATGTCTGACATCAGGGTCTTTTGTAATCTAAAGAACTGGGGCAGCCTCACCTCCCCTGCTTTGTCACATGTAACACACAAAAAATTATAGTAGGCTTAAGCCAGCTTTACTACTCTTCTTGATGCTCATCCCTTGGTATTAACAATAACTTGAGGAGTTCTCCATTGCCATTGAGGCTGTACATTCCCAATAACCTTTACTGGCCTCTCTTTAGGGACATATTCACCCACCACAGTGCCAAGTCACAGCTACTCTCCATGACCCATCATGGTTTTGTTTGTTTGTTTGTTTTTTAAACAATACTGTTTGAAACTTGACATTCTGCTGACCCAGGCCCCAAACAATAGTCAGGACTCGAATGTCCAGTGTGGCAATGTCATGGCTACATCACATGTTATAGGACTATGTAAGGACTCAGTATGCATGTGCAAGATTTCCCTTTTAAGTAAGCACCCCTCACCCCCCTCTTCTCTTCTGCTCATGGTTGGTCAACAATTACCTCCCTTCTCTTCCCTCCTCCAATAAAGTCCACGTGGGCACGTGGAGTCTCCTGTTTGTGTTTCATGGCCTGCAGCTGCAGCAAAAGAACAAGTAAACAAGCACTATGTGGGAGACTGTTACATATGATCTAGTTTGACTTCCAGATTGAGATTCAGTGTTAGTCTACTGTATACTACACTAAAGAAACAATCTACAGAATAGTTTGCTTTGCTGATGGTCATCTCTTATTAATTATAGCTAATTTTTTGAGTTGCAGCAAACCAGAATCAATTGTCCTAATGAAGCAAAAGTTTTACTTCTAGATATTATTTGATTTCATTTTAATTCTTATTTAAAATATTTTTCCACAAAATATATTCTGATCTTTGTTTCCCCTTCTCATCTCCAGACCTTCCCTGTCTTTCCAACTCTAGACCTTCTCGCACTCTCTTTTAAGAAAACAAACAGACATATATAAAAGATTCTTGAAGTTCAAGTAGATGACACAAATGGCCCCAGTAGTGTCACTTGCATTTCTCTAAGCATTACCTTACAAGTCTCCACAAAAGCTCTTTAGTCTCTGAGAAAAATGGCTTTTCCAGACTAAAGCTCCAAAATCCTTCATATTCTTCCCACAAAACAATGCAAGGCATAAAATTTCACATGGCCAGAACCATCACAACAATACCCACTCTCTGGTATCAATTTCTGCTCTAATTTGCTTATTGTTGCTCTGATAACACACTGACAACCAACAACTTGGGGAGAAAAAGGTTTATTTCACTTTATAGCTTGTAATTGAGGCAGGTCAGGGCAGACCTAGAGACAGGTACTGAAACAGAGTACATAGAGGAATTCGACTTACTGTGTTGCTTTCTAAGCTCACATTCTTCTCTCTCTCTCTCTCTCTCTCTCTCTCTCTCTCTCTCTCTCTCTCTCTCTCTCTCTCTCTCTGTATGTCTCTCTGTCTGTCTCTCCCTCTCTCTCTCTTTCTCCTTTCCTTTGCTTTCTGTCTGTCTGCCTTCCTTCCTTTTTGGTTTTTCATGAGACAATGTTTTTCTTTTTTGTGGTTTTTTAATTTATTTTTCTTATTTTACATATTGATCCCAGTTCCCTTTCCATCCCTCCTTCCCTCTCTTCCACCCTCCCAACCCCCCCCCCCCCGACTACCCTCCATCCCATCTCATCCCCCCACTGCACATGTAGAGTGATGCCTTCCAGGAGGGGTCATCAAAATCTGTCAAGTCATTTGGAGTAGGGACTAGGCCCTTCCTCCTGCCTCTAGGTTAAGGGAGTATCCCTCCATGGAGAATGTGCTTCCAAAGTCCTTTAGTGCACCAGGGATACATCTTGGTTCCACTGTCAGAGGTGCCTTAGATTTCCCAGGTCTTCTGAGACCCATGTTCAGGGGATCTGAGTCACTCCAATGCTGGATTTCCAACTATCAGTTTGGAGGCCCATTAGCTCCTCATTGTTCAGGTCAGCTGTCTCTATGTGTTTCTGTAGCCTGATCTTGTCCTCGCTCTTTGCATCTGGATTCCAATTTGGCTCAATGGTTATTTGTGGGTCTCCACTTCTGTTTCCATCAAATACGAGATTACTAGATGAGGGATTTATGGTGGTGGACAAGTTAGACATCCTTCTCATTATCAGGGAAGGGCATTTATGGTAGCCTTTCCACTGTTGCTCACATTGTTAGTTTGGGTCAGTCTTGTAGTTCTCTGGACATTTATCTAGAGTCAGTTTTCTCTTGAAACCTATAATGGCTCCACTTTTATGGATGGTTTCTCTCTTTCTCTCTCTCTCATTTATTCCTACCCTGACTCAATCTTCCTAGTCCCACGTGCTTTGCTCCCTCCCCTTCTCTTACAAGGTCCCTCACAGAAGGGGAAAGGAAAAAGATCTCCTGAGCATTTTGGGAGTGGGGGGACAGTGATGGAGAGGAGGCTAGGTGACAATGTTTTTCTGTGTTAGCCCTGCCTGTCCTGGAACTCACTCTGTAGACCAGGCTGGAGTCAAACTCATAGAGATCAACTTGCCTCTGCCTCCCAGTTGCTGGGATTAAAGGCTTTTGCCACCACACCTGGCTCAGCTATCTTTCTATATAACCCAGGACCATATGCACAGCAGTAGCTCTGCTCTCAGTGGGCTCGGTTCTTCTGTGTCAAATATATATCAAGAACATATCTCACAGACATGCAAATCTGGTGGAAGCATTCTTCAAATGATACTTTCTCTTCACACTGTGGTAATTTATATCTACTTGCCCCAATCTAATATAGCTTCAGGTTGAGTGCTACAGTTATCTTTGTATGTGACATCACGGTAGAAATGGGACGATGTTCCAGTTTACATTGCAAACCTCCAGTAAGAATGCCTTACCTCTTTATCTGTGTGTGTGATGGCACTTGTGGCACAAATATCTTTCCAAATATATATGAATAATCAAGGTTTTGACCAATGTATGCTCTTCGCCCTGTCCATGTCATTACACCACACAATACTAACAAGCACTACCTGAAACATCTAGGCTCAGATTTGAAACTATTGAGTGATGTGAATTGCAGTGTTTTTTACTGTATACACAGGGTATCCTAGCAACATAATGGCTTAATTGCAGAAAACCAGACATATTTGTCTAGCATTTTTCAGCATGTTTAGTATCATATTGGTAAACTTTTAGATCATATTATAGAGAGACAATACCATCCATCTCATTAGTATGCAGATTTGCTTTCTTGTGTAGTAAATAGCAAAATTATGTGTATATTAGTGAATTGTTCTAAAACAAATTTCTTTACAATTTATTATCAATAAATGTTTGACTTATAAAAAAAAAAAATAATCAAGGTTTTGGAGACTTCAATAGGGAAATCAGGAATAGCAAAATTAAAAGTCAGAATCCTGGGTGTGTATTCCATGGTTTTTGTTTGTTTATTTATTCATTTTAGATGTTGAGAATTCAACCAAGGACCTCTCACATCCTAGGCAAAGACATCACCATTTAGCTATGTCCATAGGCTTTTTTTTTAGTAGAAAAGGCCCATGCAGCAAAAATTTATTTATCTTCTTCTGTTGTATATTTTTGAATTCCCATGTAAAGTGTGTGTGTGTGTGTGTGTGTGTGTGTTTGTGTGTGTGTGTGTGTGTGTGTGTGTGTGTGTACAAATGAATATTCCATGGAGGGCAGACATCAGAGAACAACCTCCTCTCTTAATTCTCACCTTCAACCAGTTTTAGACAGTGTTTTCTGTTGTACATCACTGCTTATGCCAGGATAGGTGTCCCAGAAGCATTCATGGACCCTCCTGTTTCTGCCTTTCATTCCATTTCCTGTAGAAGATCTGGAATTACAGATGAGCACTACCACATCCGTGTTTATTAGTTATCTATGGATCTAAACTCAGATCCTTATGCCTGCTTGAAATTTACTTTGACATTTATAGCTATTCCCCACTCCTGTTTGTTTTTAATATGGCAAAATAAATATAATATATAACTATTATCTTCCTATAATGAAGATTGAACCTAGATCCTGGTAAGAACTCTGTCACTGAGCTGTAGCCAAAGATCTCTGACTGAATTTGAGGCAGTGTCTTAGTGAGTTCCCAAGCTATCTTTGAGTTTACTTTGAGGCTCTTGCTGGCCTGAGCCTCCTACTTATTTGGGATTGCAACCCCAAAGCCCCAAACCTGTCAGGGATTCAAAAACTTGGTTGAAAAGGAGAATTCTTGGCTAATAAGGTTGTCAAGTATTAGTACAACTCCAATATCATGGAACTGCCCATCATCCTATAATATTTCTTTGCTTCATGTTTTGTCTTACATGTATTTATTATACACAATGATTGGTTGAATAAAGATATAATTATATAAATATTGTTGCAGAGAACAGACTTGCGAAACCAACATGCATTTATAGATTTGGAGAAGTCATCTTTATTATTCTGGCAAGCTATCCAGTGAACCAAGCAAGCTAATGTGCTCCAGAGAGGGATTGGGGCTTAATCTACAGCTACTTATAGCATCTCTATGCTATCTTTTTTAGTGGTATGCTAAGGAATTTGATTTGAGTCTACATTACTAAGAGCCACAAGAATGTATGTTTATAGAAGCAAAATGATGAGATTAAAATAGATATTTTCGAACTGTCCTTTTCTTAAGAAAATGAATGGTTTAGCTGAGGCAGAAAATACGCAATATTACAGAAATAAAATGCAGAAAATTTAGGAATAGTTACAAGTGCAGTAAGAATTTAACTCATTGTAGTCTTTCTTATTAATATATCACATTCATTTTTTACATGAATCCTGGAACATTTGAAAAATTTATTTATTAATTATGTATACAGTATCCTGCCTGCATGTATGCCTGTACTACCAGAAGAAGGCACCATATCTTATCATAGATATTCATGAGCCAGTATATGGCTGCTGGGAATTGAACTCAGGATCTACTGCTCTTAACATCTGAGTCTTTTCTCCAGCCCTTAATTCACGTTCTTTAAGTGTATTCATCCCCAATTTTCCTTTGCTTCTCTCTAGCCTCCAATTATACCCATTCTTTCACCAAATCCTCTGTCTTCTCTACTTTCATTATATATATAATCATGTATCATGTATTTGCAAAAGACCTAGGTGTCACAAATGAGAGAATAGTCAATGCTTATTTATTGAGTTTTATGAATAATTTTAATGAGCTAAATATATATGAATATATACATATGAAATTGAATGCTCTTGTATAAAATGCACATTCAACCTATGTCTTTGATATTTAATTTTCACTACCAAAGCTTGAACATAAAAGAAAAGTATATAAGATGAACTCTCTAGCAGGGCTTCTAGAAGCTTAAAGACGTGTTCTTAAGATGACTTGCAATTCCTTAAAATATCTCCCCAAGAAAGGTCAGTAATTGCATTAGAGTATAAAGATTTTCTTTTTCTTTTTTTCCCCTTTTTTATTTATTTATTATTTTACATGTCGATCCCAGTTCCCTCTCCCTCCCTCCTTCCCTTTTACCCTCTCTGCCCCTCACATGCAACCTGACCACCCTCCCCTCCCATCCCCCCCACCCCAATTCCATATATAGGGGAATGCCATCCATCTCTAGGTTAAGACAGTTTCCCTCCATGGGGGATGTGTTCTCAAGGTCATTTGTGCACCAGGGACACATCCTGGTTCCACTTTCAGAGGCCCCTTAGACTTTTCAGTCCTTCTGGCTGAGACCCATATTCAGGGGGGCCTCAGTCAGTCCCATGCTGGATTCCCAGCTATCAGTCTGGGGTCTGTCAGCTCCTCCTTGTTCAGTTCAGCTGTCTCTATGTGTTTCTGCAACCTGGTTTTGTCCTATCCCTCTGCATCTGGATTCTAGTTCTATACAAAATCATAATGCCTACAGGTAAATAGAGAATGTTGGCAATGAAGTATCCTTTCCCAGCCTCTTATAATTAAAAATCTTTCAGTCTCAAAAACTACTTTCTTATGGAACTGAAAGCTATCTCTTCATCCTTATAGGAAATACTCTTCCTCTTGAGCTCCATGCTCAATGTGGTTATGAGGCCATTCGGCATCTTACCCCCAGTTATAATGTTTTCCAATATCACAAAATGGATTCAATTGCTACTCAGTATGGTAAACCAGGTAGTGTTTAAATTGAATTTAATAACTCTGAAGGGAATCAATAACATTTCTTTGCATTCATTAAATGATATCATAACACTCAGTGGTTGTTTTTAAATTTTTATTTGTATTCTATATTCAATTAGATATTATGCCTTACCTTCCCGAGATTCTAATAACATAGGCTAGGCTTCTGTTATTACACTGGGAGTAAGCTTGGCTCTCTTTGTCACATATTTCATTCAGACAATAGGCTGAACATATAGTGGTGAAATTTTCATGGGCATAATGTGCAATTGGAAACCTTATGAGGACTCCTATGTTATAGATTGAAATTAGAACTCTGTCATTTCTATCCACATTCCATAGGCCAAAAGAAAGTCAATATTCTAATTCAAAATAAAAGATCAGACATATGCATTGTATACATGATGAGATCACTACAAGGGAGATGATCCAGGGACAGTTGCAATATTTGAAATTGTCATTCATTGTTCATCCCACAAATGAAAACACACACTCTTTACTGGATTAAATTTTGCCCTCATCATGATATATATTAAAATATTGAGATGACCACTTAGAATTGAATAACTTATTTGGGGGGGGAATACTGACTCTTTTTTAAGGCACCTATAAATTGCCTCTATTACTTCATCTAAGTATGTGGCTTTATGAGATGAGCCCCATCCATGTTAGGATGAAAACTAGTATGTCCCTGTGCAAGTCTTGTTTAGGCAGTCATGTTGTTGAGATAATATGGGTGCAAATCCTTGTCATATATAGAAGTTACTACCTTATAGTAAACAACTGATTCCTTTGGCTCCTAAAATATGACTGTAACCTCTTCCATGATGTTCCCTGAGACTTTGATGTTGGAAAAGAATGGCACTAAGGGACTCAGCAGGTTGTATTTATACATGTGTATGTATAAATGTGTCAGTGATCATTAGATGTCATGAAATAGAGACAAAGAGATCCCAGAGGGACTTGGGGGGGGAGAATGTGGAATTGAAATGATATAAATACAGTATTCATGTATGGAAGTCTCAAAAATTAGTAAAGTGACTGTATACAAGAACATTGAAAGAAAAATAAATATAATTTTGTTTCTGATATTTTCTATTTAATATACAGATATTAGATTCTGTAGCATTCATCTATAATGCCAGTACTTGAGAAGAAGGAACCTATCTAGAGGGACCTGGCAAAGGTAGTTCTGCAGCTTAGACTGTGTATTGCCCTTAAAAAGGACCTGAGTTTGGTTCCTAGCACCCACATTGGGCAGTTCACAATCACATGTTACTACAGTTTCCAGAGGACTTACACTTTTCTGGTTTTCCAGGGCATCTACAGTCATGTACATATACTTGTACACAGATACACAGACACAGGAAAACAGACACAGGCACACACAGAGACATCATGTATACTTTAAAAATTATAAAATACATCATAAACTAACCTGTCTCAAAAACCACTTAACACACAAATCTACAAATATCACGTTCCTGAGGATATATTTTATAGAAGAGTTTCTATTAGTCAATTTGACAATCATGTGTAAATTATGAAAAGAAATGATATGAAAAAGTCAAAGACAAAACAAAAATACTTTTTCAGGGACCAAGGGATCCTTGAAATTTTGTTGGAAGTTCTCAATAGTAGTAGCACCAAATAAAGGAACACATTGTGGAAATTAAAATCATGAGTTTGGAAACAAATAGTGTTTGTTTGATATAACTCTAGGAGAATTGGCTAGTAGGAATCTTTGTTTTGTTTTGTTTTGTTGAGGTGGTTGTTTTTTGTTTATTTGTTTTTTTTTTTTGTTACTCCCCTGAACAATCGCTTCCACCAAACTTCCCTTCCCATCCTTACTTCTTTATTTTATTTAATTTAATATTTTACATACCAAACCTAATTCCCTCTCCCTCCTTGCCTACTTCCCTCCCGCCCTCACTTTTACCCTCTATGCCCTCTCACATGCAAACTTACCACCCTCCCATTCCATCCCCCCCACCTCAATTCCATATGTAGTGGAATGCCATCCAGTTGGGGTCAGTTGATCTGGAAGGTCAGGTGAAGCAGGGACTAAGACTTCTCTCCTGTCTCTAGGTTAAGGCAGTTATTCCTCCATGGAGGATGTGTTCGCAAGGTCCTTTTGTGCACCAGGGATACATCCTAGCTTGACTATCTGAGATCCCTTAGACTGCTCAGTCCTTCTGGCTGAGACCCATATTCAGGGGGACCTGAGTCAGTCCCATGCTGGCTTCCCAGCTATCAGTCTGGTGGCCCATTAGCTCCTCCTTGTTCAGGTAAGCTGTCTCTATGTGTTTCTACTGCCTGGCCTTGTCCTCTCTATCTCCATCTGGGTTCTAGTTCGACTCAGTGTTTATGTATGGGCGTTTGCTCCTGTTTCCAACAGGTATTAGATGAGGGCTCCATGGATAAATTAGTTATTGATCTCACTATCTGGGAAGGGCATTTATGGTAACCTTTCCATGGATGCTCAAATTGTTAGTTGGCAGCAGTCTTGTAGATCTCTAGACCTTTCTTTGTGTTCAATTTTATCTTCAAACCAATATTGGCTCCCTCTTTTATGTTCTCCCTCTCTCTCTCTCTCTCTCTCTCTCTCTCTCTCTCTCTCTCTCTCTCTCTCTCTCTCATTTCTATTCCTACCCAGACTCAGACTCAATCTTCCTAGTCACAAGTGTTTTCCTGTCCTCCCTCTCCCTTTCTCCTACTTATCTCTTCATTCACTGCACCCCCCACTTCCCCTGTGCTCTGGGGGAATTGTCCCTTCCAGGTTCTGTGAGGGACTTTAGATGGATCTCTTATAATGCACTTTGTATCCCATTTCCTCTGGTGGTGTGAATTATAGGCTGGTGATCCTTTGATCTAGGTCTAAAATCTATATATGAGTGAGTACATACTGTGTTCCTCTTTTTGTGACTGGGTTACCTCATTCAAGGATGGTTTCTTAAAGTGCCATCCACTTGCCTGCGAATTTCAAGATACCATTATTTTTTTCTGCAGAATAGTATTCCATTCTGTAGATGTGCCACATCTTCATTATCCATTCTTAAATTGAGGAGCACCTAGGTTGCTTCCAGGTTCTTGCTATTACAAATAGTGCTGCTATGAACATAGTTGAATAGATGTCTTTGTTGCATGGATGTGGATCATTTGGGTATATGCTTAAGAGGGGGATTGCCGGGTCCTGTGGTGGAGGAATGATCCCCTTTCTCCACATCCTCTCAAGCAAGAGTCATCTTTGGTGTTTCAAATTTTAGCCATTCTGGCAGGAGTAAGATGGTATCTCAAAGTTGTTTGATTTGCATTTCCCTGATAGCTAAGGATGTTGAAAACTTTAAGTGTCTTTCAGCCTTTTTGATTCCCTCTATTGGAAATTCCTTGTTCAGTTCTGTACCCCAATTTTAATAGGGTTAGTTGGTTTTGTTGATTAGTTTCTTGAGTTCTTTGTATATTGTATATTGTATATTGTATATTGTATATTGTATATTGTATTTGTATATTGACGTCAGCCATTTGTCAGATATAGGATTGGTGAAAATCTTTTCCCAGTCTGTGGGGTGACGTTTGTTCTTGTCCACTGTATTCTTTGCCTTACAGAAGCGTCTAAGTTTGAAGAGGTCCAATTTATTGTTTCTCTCAGTGTTTGTGCCCCTGGAGTTATGTTCAGGAAGTGGTCTGGTCTCCTACACCAATTTGCTCAAGATTACCTCCTACTTTATTTTCTAAGAGATTCAAAGTGGCTGGATTGATGTTGAGGTCTTTGATCCATTTGGACTTGAGTTTTGTGCATGGTGACAGACATGGATCTATGTACAGTCTTCTACATACCCTCATCCAGTTGTGCCAGTATCATTTATTGAAGATGCTCTCCTCGTCCCATTGTATAATTTTAGCTGTTTCGTCAAAAATCAGGTGTTCATAGGTGTGTGGGTGAATTTCAGGGTTTTCAATTCAATTCCATTAGTCTACCTGTCTAATTTTGTGCCAATATCAGGCTGTTTTCAGAACTATAGCTCTATAGTAGAGCTTAAAGTAAGGAATGGCGATGCCTCCTGAAGTTCTTCTATTGTATATGATTTTTTTGGCTATCCTGGGTCTTTTGTTTTTGCATATAAAGTTGATTATTATCCTTTCAAGGTCAGTGAAGAACTGTGGGATTTTAATGGGGATTGCATTGAATCTGTAGATTGCTTTTGGCAAGATTGCCATTTTTCTATGTTTATCCTAAATATCTAAGAGCATAGGAGATCTTTCTATTTTCTGATATCTTCTTTAATTTCTTTCTTTAGAGCCACAAAGTTCTTATATAGGTCTTTCACTTGTTTGGTAAGTGTTACACCAAGATACTTTATGTTGCTTGTGGCTATTGTAAAGGGTGATGTTTCTCTGATTTCTTTCTTCGTCTCTTTGTTGCCTGAAAAAAGTAGGGCTACTGATTTTTTTTTGAGTTTATCTTGTATCCTGCTAGTTTGCTGAAGGTGTTTATCAGCTGTTGGAGTTTACTGGTAGAGTTTATTGGGTCGCTAATGTAAACTATCATATCATCTGCAAATAGAGACAGTTTGACTACTTCCTTTCCAATTTGGATGCCCTTGAACTCCTTTTTTTTTTTTTTTTTTTTTTTTTTTGTCTTACAGCATTAGGTAGACCTTCCAGCATTGAAGAGATGGAAAAAGAGGTCAGCCTTGTCTTCTTCTTAATTTTAGAGGAATTTGCTTAAGTTTATCTCCATTCAGTTTGATGTTGGCAGTTGGTTTGCTGTATATTGCTCTTATTATGTTTAGGTATGTTCCTGTTATCCCTGATCTCTCCAAGACCTTTATCATGAAAGGGTGTTGAATTTTGTTGAAGGCTTTTTCAGTATCTAGGGAGATAATCATATGGTTTTTCTTTTTTTTTATACATTGGATGTCATTGATAGGTTTTTCGTATGTTAAACCATTCCCTCAATCCTGGGATGAAGCGTAGTTGGTCATGGTGGATGATTTCTCTTATGTATTCTTGAATTTGGTTTGCCAGTATTTTATTGAGTATTTGTGCATCGATGTTCATCAGGGATATTGGTCTGTAATTGTCTTTCTTAGTTGTGTCTTTGTGAGGCTTGGGTACCAAGGTTATTGTGGCCTCATAAAAAGAGTTTGGCAATGAACCTTCTGTTTCTATTTTGTGGAACAGTTTGAGGAGTAGTGGTATTAGTTCTTCCTTGAATGTCTAGTAGAATTCTGCACTGAATCCATCTGGCCCTGGATTTTTTTGGTTGGAATGCTTTTGATGACTGCTTCTAATTCTTGTGGGTTATAGGTCCATTTGTTTGTCTGTTCTTGATTTAATTTTGGTAAGTAATAGATATCCAGAAATTTGTCCATTTTTTTTTTTTTGCATTTTCAATTTTTGTGTAATATAGGTTTTCAAATTATGACCTGAAAATTGTCTGGATTTCATCTCTGTTCATTGTTATGTTTTCCCTTTCATTTCTGATTTTGTTAATTTGCATGTTCTCTCTCTGCTTTTTCGTTAATTTGGATAAAGTTTTGTCTATCTTGTTAATTTTCTCCATATACCAACTCTTTGTTGCATTGATTTTTTGTATTGTTTTCCTTGTTTCTATTTTGTTGATTTCAGCCCTCAAGTCGATTATTTCCTGCCATCTACTCCTATGGGGTGAGTTTGCTTCTCTCTGTTCTAAGGCTTTCAGTTGTGCTGATAATTCTCTTATGTGACTATCCTCTGTTTTCTACATATGGGCACTTAGTGCAATGAACTTCCCTCATAGCACTGCTTTCAAGGTGTCCATAAGATCGGGTTCGTTTTGTCCTCATTCTCATTGAATATTAGAAAGTCCTTAATTTCTTTATTTATTTCTTCTTTGACCCAGGTGTGGTGCAACTGTACATTGTACAGTTTCCATGAGATTGCAGGTTTTCTGCTATTTGTGCTGTTGTTGAATTCCAATTTATAGCATGGTTTTCTGATATGGTACAGGGGACTATTCCTATTCTCTTGTATCTGTTGAGGTTTGTTATGCCACCTATTATGTGGTTGATTTTCGAGAAGGTTCCATGTGGAACAGAGAAGGTATATTGTTTTGTGTTTGGATGAAATGTTCTGTAGATGTCTATTAACCCCACTTGAGACATAAATTCTGTTAGTTATTTTGTTTCTTTGTTGAGTTTCTGATTTGTGGTCATGTCTAGTGTTGAGAGTGGTGTATTGAAATCTCCCACTATAAGTATGTGAGGTTTATATGATCTTTGAGTTTTAGTAGTGTTTCTTTTAGTTGTCTTTGTATTAGGGGAATAGATGTTCAAATTAGAGACTTTGTGTTGATGGGTTTCTCTGGCGATGAATACAAAATGTCTGTCTTTATCTCTTTTGATTAATTTGGTTTTGAAGTCTAACTTGTTAGATATTAGGATAGCCACGCCTGCTTGTTTCTTGGTTGCATTTGATTGGAAAATCTTTTCCCAGCCATTTACCCTGAGGTAATATCTATCTTTGAAGCTTAGATGTGTTTCTTGTATTCAGAAGAAGGATGTATTCTGTCTTTGTACCCATTCTGTTAGCCTGTGTCTTTTTATAAGTGAGTTAATACCATTAGTGTTGAGGGTAAGGACCATTGATTGTTGATGCTTGTTTAATTTAGGTTTGTTGTTGGCAGTGATATTGTGAATATATTTGTACTGCTTTACCCTTGGTTTCTGGTGTAGTTGCCTAGGCTGGCATCCATGTTCTCTTAATACTTTTAGAACTTCTATCCAGGACCTTCTCGCCTTGAGGGTTTCCTTGGAGAAGTCAGGTGTAATTTTGATAGGTCTGCCTTTATATGTTACCTGACCTTTTTCCTTTGCTGCTCTTAATATTCTTTCTTTATTCTGTATGCTAGGTGTTTTGATTATTATATGTCGAGGGGTCTTTCTTCTCTAATCCAGCCTATTTGGGGTTCGGTATGCTTCTTGTACTTTCATGGGCATGTCCTTCTTCAAATTGGGAAAGTTTTCCTCGATGATTTAGTTGAATATTTTTTTTTTGTACCTTTGAGCTGGTCTTCCTCACCTTTCTCTATGTCTGCTATTCTTAATTTTGGCCTTTTCATTGTGTCCCACATTTCCTGGATGTTTTGTGTTAAGGATTTGTTGGATTTATGATTTTTTTTTGATTGATGAATCTATTTCTTCTAGTTTATCTTCTGTGCCTGAGATTCTCTCTTCCATCTCTTGTATTCTGTAGGATATGCTTGCATCAATAGTTCCCAATGTTTTGCTCATTTTTTCTATTTCCAGTATTCCTTTGGTTTGTGTTGCCTTTATTTTCTCTATTTCAGTTTTCAAGTCTTGAACCATTTCCTTCACCTGTTTAATTGTTTTTTCTTGGCTTTCTGTACTTTCTTTACTTTCCTTATAGGATCTGTTCATTTCTTTCTTTTGTTGTTTGTTTTTTCCTCCATTTCTTTAAGGGATTTTCTCACATCTTCTTTGAGGTCCTCTGTCATTTTAATGATGGTAAGTTTTAAATTCGTTCCCTTCTGCTTCTTCTGCTTTGTTGTGTTCTGTTCTAGTTGGGGTAGTTTCCCTTGATTCTGGTGGTGTCATGCTTGTCTTTCTGTTGTTGTGTGTTTTCTTGTATTGCTGTATTCCCCTAGCTTCTTCCAGTAGGTGTTGTTGTGGTACTTCTCCGGTGGGCTTATGTGGGTCAGAGATTCAATATTTTTAGCTTTGTGTGGTCCAAGCTCTATAGGAGGTCTCTCCACAGACAGCGACCCAGGGACGGGGTCAGGGATGAGGATCCAGTAGAAGATGCCTGCAGAAATTCAGAGTAGTCTAGCAGAGATAAGTGAGTCTCTGAGAGGGGCCTGGGACTCCAGCAGAGAATTGGAGGTGGGTGTCAGAGACCATGCAGGTGGAAATTACAGGTGGTCCTGCATGGATTAGCAGGTCTCCTTTGTTCAGAGTTGCTCCAAGAAGTCCCCAAGTAGGGTGGACTGTTGGCTTGTGTGTGTGTGTGTTTCATGCAAAACAATATTTTTTGTCTCTGTCATCATAAAGATGTAATTTTCTGTTCTAAAATCAGACATTTTCAGGGAACCATAGAGTTGGCTTATCATAGCTGCCTTGAGAAGCATCCATCATAGGTTTCTGAAGTTAAAATTCATGTCTCCTGTGGCACAATGTGTCTTCCAGTTCTTGAGAAACCTATACATTCCATCAGGTAGTGAAGCATTCAGGTTGCTTTTTGTTTTTCTGTATGTACCCTCAGTAGTCAAGGAAGAATGTAAACTTGACAGGACAATTGGTCTTAGATGTTAATCTTGTGTACCCTGTATACCTTGAAAACTTCATTGCATGCTGGCAACTACAACTGTGTTGGTCCTGGCAATTGCTATTGTATTCTGTTTCTGATAAAGGTATAGATAGTCTGATTGCTCTCAATTAAATTGTCATAGCCTCAGTTGTGCTGGGGCCCTTCCAACTGGCCTGATTTAATTCTTCATGGCCATAGCAGGTATCCTTGCCCAGGTAAGTAAGTGGAGGCACTAATACACATTGTTAGTAATCAGAAAATCAATAAATTGTATGGCAATAATCAATGAAGTCTCTCAATTTTGTCCAACCAAACATAACTCATGTAAATATAGTATCTTACCTGCATTAATATAGTAACTTCTCCCAAGTAGTGGCCTTGGTTCTATTCATGCTATTTTGTACAACAGATAGTATGCTCCCCACCTCCCCACTCTAGACAGACTCTCACTGTGAAGCACTGACTGGCCCACAATTTGCTATGCATGGCTTTGAACTCATAGACTGGCTTTCATTTCCCTCCATGGTGCTGGGATTAGAGGGGCATACTACCACATCCAGCCCTGGTATGTATTGTATTATGATTAGAGCTCTCCTGTGTGTTCCCATCTTACTCTGATTAAAATTCAAGCATTGTACTGATTTGCAGTCAGACCGCTGATTGTCCCTATTGTAGTTCCCTACCACTTCAAAAAGAACACATTTGTTTCTGTCCTGGTATATGTCTATTAGCTATGAGCTTTGAAAATTGTTCCATCCCATTATTTCTCATGGATCATTTCTCCATCTCTTTCATTTCCACTCAGTTTTTAATTAATTGCTACTATCTCCATATTTTTTGTTACTTATCTAATTTAGAATGTCCTCCACTAATTCTGTGTAAACTTCCTTTTTTCCCCCCAAATTATCTTTCTGATTTTCTTTTGATATTCATTGGTTTCTGGAAATAGCTTGTTTACACTTATGTTTACTTTTTTTTTGTTAAAATCAATTTGCCATAAGATTAAGATTGTCTCTGTCACTAATTTATTCTCAGTTCCTTCATTGGAATTCCATGTAGTTTAGTAGATGAATAATATTCACTTGTTTAGGAAATTATTTTCATTTAAATTATTTCCAAATTGTGTCAGAAAGAAGAAAAAAGTTACTCAATTCTTCCAAGAAAGTGATGATGGTTTCTATTACTACTCACATTTCCAAATGTATAAACTAACTTTCAAATTAGGAACAACTGATTCACTAGTCCACATCTTATGAATAATTTAGAGGACACAGTAAAACAAAACATCTAAAAAATGGAAGACACATGAAAGAGGAAGGAAAAAGACCAATTAGAAACTCCTATCATATTTGCTATCAGTAATTGCTACAAAAAGATGGCTTGCAACATGGGAATGTCATGAGTTAAGATCTCCATCTCTGAAAGGGAATGTTTCCTGCTCTTTAACTTAAAGCTACTTTAATTTGAGTCCGGTTATCCTCTGTTATATTTATGCACATACCTTCAAAATGTGAATAATATATCAAAAGCATGTGTTATCTTTACCCCATGGCTCTAGGCATAGTTTCAAATTCTGTTGTGTATGCTGAGTGAAAAGTTGTTTCTCTACTATATTAATAAAATGATTTTGGGTTATATCTAGTTAATGTCATGATGGACAATAGTTATGTGGTTAAGGTCTGGAACTTCAGAACTCTGGACCTCTAGGAAAGGGAGAGGGTTGTAGATTGATTTCAGTCACATGGCCAGTGGTTTAACCAATCACACCCAGGCATGGAATTTAAATAAAATGTCTAGAAACTTAATGCAGAATAGGTTCCTGGCTAACAAAAATACTATTATGTAGGAAATATGATACCCCTCAACTCCATTTCTATGGAGTGCTATGGAAGCACTGCAATTCAAAAACACTTTCAGGCTTTTCCCTGTATCTTTAAATAAAATTAATTGCTAGCATAGATACTAGTGAACCTCTAAAACTATGATGTTAGAGGAATTCTTGAAATTACACCTGTTTAATCAGCAGAGGAGTGGCCCCTGATATCTTGACACATATTGTTTGTTTCTGAACTAGGAAATGTCTTTTGGAAGACTGAGACCTTAATTCTATGAACTGTGACACTAAGTCCAGTAAGTTGGTGTCAGAATTGTATTGTAACACAACCTCTTGGAATGGAAACAGTGCAAGGATTTAATGTTTTTGTGTATAGACAAACAAACCAGAGAGGACTATATTATATGAAACAACTTATTAAATGACTCCTTTTCAGCTCTGGAACAGTGAGCAGTAGTTGGGACTCTGAGGTCCAGAAACAACTTACACTATTTTCCCTTAGGCAAACAGACTCCACTTTTATTAAAAGAGAAATATAGCATACAACAAACAGGACTTTATTACTGTGCAGGAGCATGATATTTCTGATATTTTAAAAAATATTTTAGATATACAAAATGATATCCCAGGTGCCTAATTATTAGAGAAGGTTTTAGTTTGTGCTATCAGATTTATGGTGAATACTAGTTAAATGAGTAGATAACTGAAAAAAGAAAATTTTGTTTCACAAATCAGTATCTGAAGTGCCACCAACTTTTGAATGTTGGTTTATTGGCTTCCATTACTTCATCCAAACCCAAAGGGTACTCCTGAATTTTCTACTTATAGAAATCTTAGAAGCTGGCTGAGAAATACATTGCAGTCTCCATCTGACAAGCACCTCTGATTTATACTGTTCAGAAGACCTCTTCTAAAGCTAAAATCAAGGTCCAGTTCTTGACAAAGATATTTGCTTTTCTTGTGTTTTCAATGCTACTAGAATTGATCAATTAATTTGCTGGAACTATTGGTTTTAAACAGCAGTATCAGTTTTAGAAAAGTAAATAAAGGTTTAGAACTAGTCTGCAATGCCATCAGGAAGTGGGCATTTGGAATGTGGTCTTCTTTTGTACTGAATTAGATGCTTTTTCTTCTTGGCCTAAGGTCCTCTGGAGTTTCATAGAATAGTACCATCTTTCTCTCTTCAAACACTTTTTATTTTTATTATTTGTTTTTATTGAAAACAGATTCTTGTATCATAAATTACATACCAACACATTTCCCCCCTCCCTCCACTTCTTCTAGTTCCCCTTCCAGTTACCTTCTTCCCTTGATACACTCCCCATCTTTTTTCTTTTCAGAATAGAAAAGATCTTCAAGAGACAACAGTCAAATAGAGCAGAACAAGATACAGTAAGAGACAGTGAAAGCAACCCAATAGGAGGCAGCCCAATAGGTAGAAAAGACCAGAGCAGGTAACAGAGTCAGAGTTATGCCCAATCCTACTGTTAGGGGTCCCACAAAAATCACCAAGGTAACAGACATAACAAACACAGAGGACCTAGTACAGATCCATGTAGGCCCTTTGCTAGCTGTTTCAGTCTCTGTCAGTCCATGTGAGTCCAGCTTAGTTGATGGCTTTCCAGGATCACAGTATAGCACAAGCATTTTTCAGAGTGAGCTTTTCAGCACAAAAGCATGTACTATGTAAACATGCTTCAGTTAGCAAGAACAGTTAGCCAGAAGAACAACAGAATCAAAAAGCTAGGTTACTACATTTAGACATTTCCTCAAAATTGTGGGTTTTGATGGGTTAGGCTTTTGCTTCAGTTCTAGCTGGTTGTACATCTCTGTGATTGGCAGCCTGAAAGGCACTTCTACTATGAAGTCAGTTGTGCTAAGTAAGCAGCCTACTAAGATCTGGGGGCTGCTATCACTAGATGAAAAGGGAAAAGAGAATCAATAAAACTATAGCAGTTTGATCAGTTTCTTAATCATCTGTGTGAGTAGTTGAAGAACAGAATTCTCAGCAATTCATTAGACCAGGGATGGGACTGATGCTACGTTTTTAATAAACTCCAAGGGATAATGTTACTTTGCTGCTGATATTGATGCATACAGGACCATAAAGGCCTGCACGAACAAGACTCTAATCATCCTGTACAAGCCTCCTGCCCAATATAATAGGACTTTATTCTCTTCTGATACTAAAAAGAAACTCTTGTGAGAAAAATATGTGATTTGGAATGAGAAGTATTTTATGTTTTCTTTTACACTTATTGGCAGGGTTATCTTGGTAACTTTCTTATAAATGCTGAACTTATTGTATTACAAAAAGCAGAAAACAGATCCAATCACTCCACTTTACTACATGACTTGAAGCATAAAACATGTGAAAATACCCCTAAGATGTTCCACAAATATCATAATTGTTACAAAATATGTTACTCCAGGCTGCTTATAACCAATAAAATAACTCAATATCATGCTCTGTTTGCTAGATCTCCCCAATTCTGCATTTACAAGTATGCATGAAACATTATTACTAAGATTTTACATGAGGCTTTGGGGGGCTTCACATACATTGCACATCTTACCTAAAAATAAAGGCTTTCTGACATTCTCTACATTTCTATAAAACCCCAGTTGCTACAATGAAACTTCACAAGAACAGCATCAGCCCATTCCTACGCTCCCTAAAGACACAGACCAAGATCCAGTCACAGCTTCGAATAAACATTACACTATCCTTCCAACAATTTCCATACTTAAGGGAGAAGGCAAAACAGATGGTGTCACTGCAAGAGACAGATTTACCCCTGGGTAAGCATTTGTTGATGGCAGCAACCCATAGAGAATGAAAAGTTGCATACTGCACATGGGTTATGGTTCCAGATGTTGAGGTTTTTAACACAGAATGTCTCTTTCTATAACACAAGAGCAAGTGTACTCTCAGGGTGAATGAGAGGATACAGAATCTTAGTCAGAGTTATAAGGAACAGAATATACTGACCTGTTTTGTGCATCAACTTGATACAGCCAGAGTCTTCAACGCAGAAGAAGCCTCAGTTGAGGAAATGCCTCTATGTCATATTTCTATAAGGCATTTTCTCAATTACTCTTTGATGGTGGAGGATCCAGTCCATGGTGAGTGGTGTCATTCCTGGGCTGGTGGTCTTGGGTTCTATAAGAAAGCAGGCTGAGCAGGCCAGAGGAAAAAAGCCCATCAGCAGTTTTCCTCTATGTTTTCTGCCTCCAGGATTCTGCCATTTCAGTTCCCTTGGTGATCTTTTGTTTGTGGTTTATTAACAAATAAAGCCTGGCTAAATATCAGAGTGACTGATGAGCTAGCCACTACTTAGCCATAGACACCAGGCAGTGATGGCACATACCTTTAATACAGACACTTGGAGATAGTGGAGGACAGATCTCTGCTAATTCAAGGCCACCCTGAGCTACACAAAATTGATGCACTCTAAAAGAAAAACAGAGGAAAGATGTGGTGGCTCTCACATTGAACTATAATACTTGGGAGTCACACACTTTTAATCTCACTACTAAGGAGGTGGAGGCATGAAGTGATATGGTTAGTTTTTCTTATTTTACATATCTATCCAAGTTCCCTGTCCTTCCCTAACATGACTTCCCACCTCCCTCCTATCCTATTCCCCCACACTCCACAGGGAGTGATCAACAAAATCTGTCAAGTCATTTGGAGTAGGGTTTAGACTCTCCTTCCTGCCTCTAAGAATGGCCTCCCATAGTCCTTTTGTGCAATTATAAGTTCAGACAAGATTGGGAAATGCATGTTTAATGAAATAATCTAGATCTTCAACAAGATCATATAGGAAAACTTTCCCAAAATAAGGAACGATGGACCCATACTGATATAAGAAGCACACAGAACACCAAATATATGGAATAGAAAAAATTTACATAGTATATCATAGATAAAAGACTAAGTATACAGAATAAAGAAAGTTGATTGAAACCTGAATTAATAATAAACATAAATCACATATTAAGAAAAACACTTAAGAGTAATAGATGATTTATCATTGGAAAATTTGAATGCCAGAAGAGCCTGGAGCAATGCACTCAAAGCCATGGAAGACGGTGAGAGTAAACCTAGAATAATATGCCCAGTGGATCAATCTGTCATATTTGAAGAAAGAAAAACTTCCTATGATATGAAGAGCTTAAGAAATTATATCTATAAAATCCAACCTAAAGAAAATCCAGGAAGTAATATTTTAGTCTAAAGAGAGGAATAAACACAGACAAGAGACCATATGAAGAAATGGGAAGCCATAATTACTAAACCACAAAGTATCGAGATGAAAACAAACAACACTACCAAAAATAAACACAGTGACAACATAAACACACATATACCCATGCACAACCCCCATGCACATGTACACACATCAACAGTAATTTTAAATCCCTCAATTTTCCAGTAAAATGGCACAAGCTGACTGTATGAATTAAGAATCAAAATCCAGCCAGTCACTGGTGGTGCACACCTTTAATCCCAGCACTCAGGAGGCAGAGGCAGGCAGATCTCTGTGAGTTTGAGGCCAGCCTGGTTTACAGAGCTAGTTCCAGGACAGGCTCTAAAGCTACAGTGACTCAAAAAGCCAGAAAACAAAAACAAAACAAATAAACCCAAAAAACAAAACAAAACAAAACAGAAAACACATATTAGATTTAAAGATAGGTACCACCTTGTAGTAAAAGATTGGACAAACGTGCTTCAATTAAAAGGGACCAAAAAGCAAGCAGGTATCTCTATCCTAATACCTAACAAAGTAGATTTAAAATTAAAATGAATCAGCAGAGCTAAAACAGACACACTTCATTTTAATCAAGGGAATGGTTAAACTAAGAAGACATAATTATCATTAATATATATGCATCAAACTCTCATGCATCCGATTTCATAAAAACAGAAAGACTAAAATTAAATGGCATTATGAATCAAAAGGATTAAACAGAATTCTACAGAATATTACAACCCAATGCCAAAGAATGTACATTCTACTTAGCATCACAAAAAAGCTTTCATAAAATAGAAGATATCCTGGAATATAAAACAGAAAATAACAAATTAAGAGAGACTGAAATAATTCTGTGTGTTCTATCCAATTGCATAACAAAACAATTTACGTTTCACAGCAAATCTCTAGAAAAAAAAAAAAAAACACAAACTCAATGCAGAGTAATGAAGGGCACATGAGCCAGTCAAAAATGGCTCCTGGGGCAAGTCAGGAAGGTGAGTCCTGAGATGTTTACTTAAAATGCTGGTTGGCTGCCAAGATCAAACCAAATGAGGTCACTGCACTAATGGCTCTTTTTCAGAAGGTAAAGCATAGAGCACTTAGGCACATGATAGGTTGACCTTTAAACCCATTGGCTGGCTATTTTCCTACCCTGTGGTTTTTTTCTTTAAAGGATGTTTGTTATGGGG
This sequence comes from Phodopus roborovskii, assembly GCF_943737965.1. Lineage (NCBI taxonomy): Eukaryota > Metazoa > Chordata > Mammalia > Rodentia > Cricetidae > Phodopus > Phodopus roborovskii. The sequence goes on along the minus strand of NW_026126092.1, from coordinate 5,193 downwards.
CAATAAATGTGTTCCTGCTTGACTAGACTCCCTGCTGCATCTGATTGTCTCCAGGATCCTTGGAAGCCGGGGAACAGGCAAGGGGCACACTTATCCTTCCTTGGACCCAGCTCAGCTTTTCTTGGTTGGGCTAAGACCCCGTAATTAAAATAAATAATTATTGAGTGATGACTAGGTAAAAGAATAAACCAAGAAAGAAATAAAAACTGTCCTGAAACTAAACGAAAATGAAAATATAAAATAAAGCATCTGGAGCACATGGAAAGTAGACCTACAAAGGAAATGTATAACACTAAATGCCTACATAAAAAATCAGAAAGAGCACAATAAATGGTTTATTAGTAAAACTCAAAGAGTTGACAAAACAAGAACAAATGAAATCTTGAAACAGAGTTGATAAACAGAGTTGATAGCATGAAATAATAACACTCAGAACAGAAATTATTATGAGACAAATAAAAAGAAAGAAATACAAAGAATCAACAAAACCAAGAGCTTGTTCTTTACAAAGGTAAGTAAGATCAACTAACTGAAAGAAAGTGGAGACATAATTTAACAATCAGAATTGATCAAGGAAATTTTAAAACAGCTACCAAAGTGATTCAGAATATGTAAGGGAATACTTTCAGATATGGTACTCTTCATAAATTTGAAAATCTATAAGAAATGGATTAATTTCTAGAGTCAGCTAAACAATCAAAATTAAACAGATGCATAACAAATGTAGAGACTGAAATAGTAATATAAAGTCTTCCAGTTAAAAAGCATAGGATCAGATGTATTCACAGTAAAATTCTACCAGACTTTCAAAGATCTACATATAACCAATTCCAAATCTTCCTTAAACCATTTAAACAAAAAATAGAAATAGAAGAGCACTTCTAAACTCCTTCTTATGAAACCATTGTCACTTTACTGCTCAAACTATAAAGACTAAAATAAAAAATAAAAAGAGAAAAGTTCAGGCCAATATCCCTGATGAATATAGATAGGTTCTAAAATGGTCAATAGAAAATTTTCATGCAGAATAGACATATATAAAAAAGTTTATCAACCATAACCAAATTTGCTTTATCCTTCAGATGCAGGGGATGGTTCAACATATGCAAGTCAGCAAATGTAATAAACCACATAAATGGACTTAGAGATCAAAAGCATTCACTTCAATGGATGCAGAAAAATCCTTTAGCAAAGTTCAACATAGCTTCATAGTAAAGGTCCTAAAGTGATTAGGACTAAAAGGAATATATGCCAGCATCATAAAACATGTATATGAGAAACTCATAGCCAACATCATCTTAAGTGGAGAAAATCCCATTGTAGTCAGTAATGATGGAAATTAAAGTGATACAAATAGGAAAAGAAGAATTGAAGCTATCCCTGTGGGCATATTATGTATTATTTGTAAGGGATCTATATATTCTACCAGAAAGTGTCTAGAAAGACATTAAAAGTTCATCAACATAGTAATATACAGAATAAACTTGCACAAATACTTTTTACATATATCAAGAAACATACACAGAAAGATATCATGGACATAATACCATTCACAACAGGCTCAAAGAAAATATCTAAGAATAAATACAACCAAAGAGATAAAGGACCTTTACAATTAAAACTTTGAAAAAAGTTAGACACTAGAAAATTGGAAGACACCCATCCCTTGCTTGTCAGTTAGTAGAATTAATATTATTAAAATGACTATTTTACCAAGAGCCATTTCCAAATTCAATGGAATTTCAATAAAAAGCTCCATCATGTTCTTCACAAAAATGGATAGAACAAATCCTAATGCTTTATGGAACCACAAAAGATTCCAGGTTGCCAAAATAATCCTTAGCAAAAAGGAGGATTACCATTCCAGATCTCAAAATATACTTTACAGATTCATAGTAATAAAATCAGTATTGTACTGGCATAAATCTGTTGGGGGCTGTTGGGTCTTAATCTGGCTCTGTCAAGCCAAACTGGGTCCAAAGAAGGGTAAGTGCACTTCTCACCCATTATCCAGCCTCCCTGGAGTCAGTCAGACACAGTGGGGAGTCAAGTCAAGCATGAACACATTTATTGGCTGTTAGGAAGCACTTTTTAAAGCCAAAACAACAAAGTTTTAAGGAGCTGGAACAGCAACTAACCAATAATTTTAAAGGTTATCCTGATCAAGTGCCAGGTCATTCATTGCTTTGCTTAGAGATCATGAGCTGGTCATGGTGAGACATCATCTGACCTGATCCTGGCAACCAATTATTCTTTTGGTAAACACTTGTCGACTCCCCCTCCTGACTTTCCCTCAGTACAATCTTTAACTGGTTCTAATGCCCTTCATAAAACCAGTTGTGTTTGCCAATGGGAAAGAAACCAAATATCTACACATGAATATATGTAACTTTAGCCATTTAATATTATACAAAGATGCTGAAAACAGAAAGAATCTTAAACAAGTGGTGCTGGGAAAACTGGATATCAACATACAAAACAATCAAATTAGATCTGTAACTATCACCTTGCACAATATCTAACTGCAATCGGATTAAAGTTCTAAACATAAAACTCGAAAGTCTAAACTAAATATAGGCAGTACTTAATATGATGTAGGTATAAGAAATGACTTTATGAATAAGATTCCATTTGCTCTAGAGTTAAGGCCAAAATTGAAAATTTAACCTCATTGAACTAAAATGTTTTTACATGGGTAAAAAAGCAACCAAATTGTGAAGAAGAAAACCACTGAATTTGGGAAGACCTTTTCCAGATATACATGTTATATGGGATTAATATACAGAGCATATAAAGAACAATAACAACAACAACAAAAATACCAGAAGTCAAACAAACAAACAAAAAAGATCTATTCAAATACTTGCCCTGATACCTAAACATAAGTTTATCAGAAGAAGAAATTAAAAATAGCTAATCAATATCTCAAAAAATGACCATCATCCCTAGAATCATGAGCAGTGCAAACAACTGTGAAATTTTATCTGAGCCCAGGTAGAATGGCAAAGACCAATACAACAATTGTTTCTAATCTGAATTTAGTTGAAATCCTGAAATCCTTGAGTAAAAGTAGGGTACTTCTTTTCTAATGCAACTAATCAACCAATACCAATGAAATCAATGCTTCTCAAATATGTCACAAGGACCACATTCATCAGAACTATTTTTACCATGCTTGTCAATGCAAAGATTAGAAAGTCAATAAATAGATTAGAAATTCTCAATTAAAAATGTAGCAGCTCTCAACAATAGTTAAGTTCAGAAAATGCCTTATTATTCTTAACATGAATGCCCCCTAAGTTTTGAAGGACCTGTTAAACAAAAGGATTATTGGTTTAAAAGAAAGGAGGCTGTGGTGCTTTTGTTTTAGACTTATTTATTTTTATTTTGTGTATATGGGGTTGTGAGTATGATTTTCTCGCTGGCCTGGTCCCAGAGCCACACCAGCCCCAAAATAACACACAGAGACACTTTTTTGATATAATTCTGTTTGCCTGTTACTAGTGTTACATATCGCCTACCTCTGTCTTAAATATTAACCAATGTCTATTCCACATAATCTTATCTTACTGGAGAGAGGGGTTGGCGTTCTTCTCTTTCCATCCTCCATCTTGGATCTCCTCACTACTACTTTCTCCTCCTAGTCTCCTAGTCCCACCTATCTTGCTTTCCAATTGGCCAACAGTGCTTTATTCATTAACTAATAAGAGAAACATATTTACAGAATGACATCTCCCATCAATATGGGTATTTTGCTTGCATGCAAATTTGTTCACAATGATGTTGCAGTGCCTGAACAGGTCAAGAGAGCGTGAATTAGCCCCTGAAACTGGAGTTACAGATCTTTGTGAACCACCATGTGGGTACTGGAAAACAAACCTGGTCTGCTGCTAGAAGAGCTGGCATTCTTACCACTGAGATACTCTCCAGTTCCAAGAGACTTAGGTACCTCTCTCAAAGCTAAAATTTGAGACTGGCTGCTTTACTAAAGAGGTTTCAGGTATTAACCACAGCAATGTTTCTCATGCATTCCAACAGAACTATCATATGCATCTACAGAGATTCCCAGGTCAGCTTCACACATATTTATATATAGTTGGTCTAGGGATGGTCTAGGTGATTCTCTTGTTATTAAAAACATGATATGCATGAAGTTTCAGGATAATATTCTTCTAAACTACATGGGATATAGATCATGCTAAAATCAACTTCATTCACACTTTTTCCCTTGATTTAATGACATTTTCTTTTTAATGTGGTTTTGCTTCTTTCCCCTTCTTCTATCTCTGTATCTGATGGGTTTGTCTTTAAGACTCAGCTGTATGAACCCTGAGTACAAAGGAAGATAGTTTTATTACAAGCTTCCTCAGTGTATGGATCCTCCTACTAGTGTGACTAACCTCCCAGGAGCTTATTAGATCTCTAAGGGTTGAGACTAGTCTTGTCAACCCAGTGCCAATCTAGGGCCCTTTCCGAGAGAATATTCATTAAACATTTATTTAGTACTAACCAAGTTAACAGTTTTTCCAGGTGTTTTCTAGAAATTTGTATAGCTGAAGTGTATCTTGCAACTCTTTTCTATTCCTGCAGGAGATTTTTCACTTTGATGTAAGAAAGAACTGAGTGTTTTGTGCAAGACTCTGTAACAGCTATTGATTTTTCGCTAATGTCTCCTCTGCTTGCCAATTTGAACAGAAAAGCTGAAGCTCAGTAATGTGGGCTGACAATGGCAATCAGACCTGCACTTGAAGTGATTGTACTTTTAATTTTTCAGCACTGACATGAAAGCTGTTTATCACAACTACTCTAACATTTTAATATTAAAGTGAACAGCTTAAAGCAAATCCATTTATTTCTGGTTTTTATGTCTTCAAAAAATCAATAAGTATCCCCTTTCATTTTTATTAGTTGGACACATTGAAGTTTGAAATTGAGGAACAGATTTAAGATTTAATAAAAGATTAAACTATGTCAAGAAAATTGTAAAATAATATAAAAACAAAATGCCCTAAAGAATCTGATTTAATTCTGATCTCTTTATAAGTAGAAACCATGGCTAAGAATACAACATAAAAAAGCTATTCAGAAAATAACAGAAAAGTTTGGCAGATAGGGAATAAAGACAGACAATCTGTTTTATAAGCTGCTAAACATAGGAGAGAATACAAATTCCCATAAAAACAATGACTGTAT